>NC_135962.1:6819754-6899754 GCF_053455715.1 Rhinoraja longicauda | reverse complement strand
ACGTTAGAGGCAGGAAACATGTTCCCAATGTTGGGGGAGTCCAGAACCAGGGGCCACAGTTTAAGAATAAGGGGTAGGCCATTTAGAACGGAGATGAGGAAAAACTTTTTCAGTCAGAGAGTTGTGAATCTGTGGAATTCTCTGCCTCAGAAGGCAGTGGAGGCCAATTCTCTGAATGCATTCAAGAGAGAGCTAGATAGAGCTCTGAAGGATAGCGGAGTCAGGGGGTATGGGGAGAAGGCAGGAATGGGGTACTGATTGAGAATGATCAGCCATGATCACATTGAATGGTGGTGCTGGCTCGAAGGGCCGAATGGCCTACTCCTGCACTTTTTGTCTATTGTCTATTGTCTTTTGTGCCAGCACTGACTCACTGAATGGTGCTCCTGACAATACTCAAAACTCCAGTTCCTGTGTCTCGATATAGACACCCAGTGAGAGAAAGAACCCGGTTGGAAAAGAAGCAGGTAAGAGGCCGGGGAGTGAAACGGCCATGATCAGAGGTCTCACCTTTGAAGCTTTGGACGCATCCAGATACCAGAACTTGACATGCCTGTTGCCTGCAGTGACAAAGTGACTACTGTCCTCAGAGAAGGACACAGCAGTCACTTTGCTCGACACCTTGTTGGCTGCCACAACAACATTTTTCTGTGGAAGAAGCAAGAAGAATCAGAATCAGAATTACCTCTATTGTCATCCAAAAAAACCAAGTCTTTTGGACGGGATTTCGTCACCCACAGTCCAACAATAAGAGCAATAAAATAAGCAATAACACCCGCAACCACAAACCAACACAAAACAAACAAAAGATAAACATCCATCACAGTAAGTCTCCTCCAGTCTCCTCCTCACTCTGACGGAAGGCCAGAATGTCTTTCCTCTTCCCCTGCCCTCTTCTCCCGCGGTCAGGCTGTTGAAGTTGCCAGGCCGTGCCGGACGGTGAAAGGTCCACAGTGGACCGACCCAAGCCCCGCGATTCGGGGCGGGCGAAGACGCTGCCGCTGCACGTCGGGGGCGGTCGTGGCTCCCGACATTGAAGCCCCCGCCGAGCAGAGAAAAATCCCGCGGCATATTTCAGGCCACGCCGGACGGTGAAAGGTCCACGGTCAAGAGACACACATTTCACATTTGCCCACTTCAGGACTGTCATTATAGTCTACCACAGATAATGCACTAACCATTCATGGGGGGGGGGGGGGTGGGGGGGGCGCAGGTAACGGGCACTCTAGAGCACACAGGTTCAAGGGGAAGGGGAAAAGACTTCATCGGAATCTGAGAGGTACCTTTTTCACACAAAGTGTGGCGGGTGTATGGAACGAGCTGTCAGAGGAGGTCGTTGAGGCTGGGACTATCCAGTTAGACAGTCACATGGATAGGACAGGTTTGGAGGGATATGGACCAAATGCAGGAAGGTGGGATGAGTGTAGCCGGGACATGTTGGCCGGTGTGGGCAAGTTGGGCCGAAGGGCCTGTTTTCACACTGTATCACTCTATGACTCTAACGCACAACAACCAAACGGATGATCTGAATATCACAATACACAATATTCGGTGCCTAATGCACTCATCACAATCCACACACTGCCCTCTGTGTAACATATTCTTCAGTGCATAGAGCACTCTATAACAAACAGTTCATTACTTTCAGCTCCCTGTGTAACATTATTAAAGCACACGTCTGGTTACAGAGCAACTGTTCTGTTAATGCTCCTCCTTATAACAACACAATCCAGTACATAAGGCTGGCTGCAATATTCTGTAAATACGGCTCCATGTTTTTTACACAGTTTTTTACACATGGCTCCCAGTGCGACACACTGCTCACTACACACTGTTCATTGCACACAGCTCCCTGCACTACAAACCGTGCCTTAAACACAGCTCCCTCTGCAACACATTGCTCACTAAATACTCTTCATCGCACACAGATCCTGGTGTTACACACCGTTCACTTAACATAGCTCCTAGTGTAACACACTACACACAGCTCTCTGTGTAACACACTGACCACTACACACAGCTCTCTGTGTAACACACTGACCACTACACACCTGAACAACACACTGACCACTGCACACTGGTCACTGCACATCTGTATAACACACTGACCACTACACACCTGTATAACACGCTGACCACTACACACTGACAACTACACATCTGTATAACACACTGACCACTACACACTGACCACTACACACCTGTATAACACGCTGACCACTACACACTGACAACTACACATCTGTATAACACACTGACCACTACACACTGACCACTACACACCTGTATAACACGCTGACCACTACACATCTGTATAACACACTGACCACTACACACCTGTATAACACGCTGACCACTACACACCTGTATAACACGCTGACCACTACACACCTGTATAACACGCTGACCACTACACACCTGTATAACACGCTGACCACTACACACCTGTATAACACGGTGACCACTACACACCTGTATAACACACTGACCACTACACACCAGTATAACACACTGACAACTACACACTGACCACTACACACCTGTGTAACACACTGACCACTACACACTGACCACTGCACATAGCTCTCTGTGTAACACACTGACCACTACACACTGTTCCCTGCACATCTGTGTAACACACTGACCACTACACACCTGTATAACACACTGACCACTACACACCTGTATAACACACTGACCACTGCACACCTGTATAACACACACGTTTCATGGGCCATTGCACCCACATGAAGCCATGTACCTCCGTTTGTTCCACTGATATGAATGGCCAGCAGGTAAGTATCTCAGGAACAGGAGGTGTTGTGTTACTGGAGTCGTTGCCGCAACGGCACGTACCTTCCAAGCCCAAACGTTGACGATCATGTCATGCTGGTATCCCACGGAGACGATGTACTTGGCATTGGGTGAGAAAGCCACACAGGCCACGCCGTACTTGTGCTCCTGGATCTCTGCCACCTGTGTCTTGTCAACGACATCCCAGACCCGAACAGCGGGCATGTGCCCACTCTGAAAACACAAGAGGAGGGGAAGAGAGACAATGAATAAGCGGTCAGCTCACCTGGTGATTCATGATCTGCGTAACTCAGGTGAACGGCATTCCGCAAAGGAAACTGTCCCGGGAGCTTCACTCTCTTCCTTCCCACGGTGGTTGAAGCCCTCGTTGCTCTTTCCCTGGCTAACACTGACTGTGGGGCTGCCATTAGTGAGCAGAAAGTCCTTCGCCAAACCCCAGTCCTGGCTGGATGGTCCCATTCAATGGCCAGCAGTGGAGTTCCCAGTGACCTGTCCGCCCCGGCCTTCAGTCAAGCACGTTGCCCACCCCCCCCCCCCCCCATCACCTGACCATCTCCCCCTTTGCCAACAAACCTCAGAGTCAAGGCAAGACGGTGAAGCTGCTGGAAAGGTTATGAAGAGTAATGGCTGGGAAGACTGCTCCCAGCACTGCCAACCATTCCCTCGTGCTCTGGATGTCCACCGGAGATGCTGCCTGACCCGCTGAGTTACTCCAGCAGATAGACACAAAATGCTGGACTAACTCAGCGGGACAGGCAGTATCCCTGGAGAGAAGGAATGGGTGACGTTTCGGGTTGCGACCCTTCTTCAGACTGAGACAATAGACAATAGGTGCGGGAGGAGGCCATTCGGCCCTTCGAGCCAGCACCGCCATTCAATGTGATCATGGCTGATCATTCTCAATCAGTACCCCGTTCCTGCCTTCTCCCTATACCCCCTGACTCCGCTATCCTTAACAGCTCTATCTAGCGTCTCTTGAATGCATTCAGAGAATTGGCCTCCACTGCCTTCTGAGGCTGAGAATTCCACAGATTCACAACTCTCTGACTGAAAAAGTTTTTTCTCATCTCAGTTCTAAATGGCCTACCCCTTATTCTTAAACTGTGGCCCCTTGTTCTGGACCCTCAACATTGGGAACATGTTTCCTGCCTCGAACGAGTCCAACCCCTTAATAATCTTACACGTTTCGATACGATCCCCTCTCATCCTTCTAAATTCCGGTGTATACAAGCCTAGTCGCTCCAGTCTTTCAACATATGACAGTGCCGCCATTCCGGGAAGTAACCTAGTGAACCTACGCTGCACGCCCTCAATAGCAAGAGTCAGGGGAGAGGCAGATACAGGGATAAGGAAGTGTAAGGTGTGGGAATGAGACATCAAAGAGGGTGGAGATCAAGGAAAATGTAGAATAGATCATCGTTACCGTGGCCTAATTGGGCCGGAGCCTGTTTCCATGCTGTATCTGTAAAGTAAACTAAACTAATAGCTCTTGGGTAGGTATCTGAATGTGTAACAGGTAAGCAAAGTATTGACAAATAAACTTTTAATGGCAACATACAAAATGCTTAAACGACGATGTTTCCTCTGGCTGGAATGTCTAGAACTGGAGGTCACAATCTCAAAACAACGGGTCGGCAATTCAGGATTGCAATACGGAGAATTAAATTAAAAGACTGATTGATTTTTGGATATTAAGGGAACCTAGGGATATGTGGTTAGTGCAGGAAAGTGGTGTTTAGATAAAGGATCAGCCATGTTTTTGTTAAATAGCAGATCAGACATCAGAGGCTGAATGGCTGGTTCCTGCTCCTATTGTTTACGCAGATACAGATGTTATGGTGAAGACAGCTTGTGGTGAGTTCAGTTTCTACGGAGAGTTCCTTGGATGGTTTAACTTACTTGAACCTGTCCTCGAGGGTTTGGGAACAATCTGGAAATTATTATGAGCATATTTTTTAAAGCACACAAAGACATAGATTAGATAAACCAGCATTTCTATCAACAGTGTTCGAGACAGTTACTCCAACTCTTGCTCTCGGCCTTTGCTCAGTCTTGGCAGCGGAAACAGACGTAACTCAGGCTGTGGGCCTACTAAAGTCAGCATTCACCTCTGACAGTGATGCTAGATGAGAGGCTATTACTGGCTTGAATATCAAGGAGAACTCCTTTGAATGATGCACTGGTTCCCCTGAGGCTTGTAGGCCATCTTCAGGTCAGATTAGAAGACCGCAGCTTACAGATTCATAGTCATAGAGTGATACAGCGTGGAAACAGGCCCTTCGACCCAAATTGCCCACACCGGCCCAGCTACACCAGTCCCACCTGCCTGCGTTTGGTCCATATCCCTCCAAACCTGTCCTATCCATGTATCTGTCCAACTGTTTCTTAAATATTGGGATAGTCCCAGTCTCAACTACCTCCTCTGGCAGCTTGTTCCATTCACCCACCACCCTTAGTGTGAAAAGGTTACCCCTCAGATTCCTATTAAATACCCTACACCTTAAACCTATGTCCTCTGGTCCTCGATTCTCCTACTCTGGGCAAGAGACTCTGTGCATCTATGTGATCTATTCCTCTCATGATTTTGTACACCTCTATGAGATAACCCCTCATCCTCCTGCACCCCATGGAATAGAGACCCAGCCTGCTTAACCTCTCCCTATAGCAGAGACCCTCGAGTCTTGGCAACATCCTCATAAATCTTCTCTGTACCCTTTCCCGCTTGACAATATCTTTCCTATAACATGGTGCCCAGAACTGAACACAATGCTCTAAATGCGGCCTCACCAACATCTTGTACAACTGTAACATGACCTCCCAACTTCTATACTCAATACTCTGACTGATGAAGGCCAATGTGCCAAACGGCTTTTTGACCACCCTATCTACCTACGACTCGACCTTCAAGGAACTATGCACCTGTATTCCTGGATCCCTCTGTTCTACAGCACTCCCCAGAGCCCTACCATTCACTGTGTAGGTCCTGCCCATGTAAGACTTCCCAAATGCAACACCTCACATTTCTCTGTATTAAATTCCATCAACCATTCCTCAGCCCACCCGGCCAATCGATCAAGATCCCGCTGCAATTTATCACAACCATCTTCACTGTCTGCAAAACCACCCACGTTTGTATCATCTCAAACTTGCTAACCTTGCTTGATCTATTGATGTTGATTATGCAAAGCTGGACCAGGAGGCTGAACCCACAAGAGCCAGGCTTGCCACGATGTTAACGGGACAATTCCCTCATTACTCAATTGGTCATCAGACTGGAGTGTGTAGTCATGTTCTGGAGTAAGAACTGAACTTACGGCAATTCCGACTCAGAGATGAATGTGATCCCAGTGAGATGCAAGCCTAGATGCTCATAATAGCTATCACCTCTGGTTGTTATAGTCATAGAATACAAAGAGAGACCCTTTGGCCCACCAAGTTCCACACAGGCTATCAGGAACCAATTCCCATCAGCATTAATCCCATTTTGATTATCTCCTCACTCCCATCAATTCCCCTGGGACTTTCCCGCCACTCCCCTAAGGGTGATTTATGGCAGCCAATTAACTTATCAACCAACAGATCTGGGAATGGGGGAAGATTCCAGAACACGTATGGTCACAGGGTGAATGAAGAAACTCCACACGGACAGCACTGGAGATCAGCATCGAGCGTGAGACTCTGGAGCTGTGTGGAAGCAGCTCTATCCATGAAGAAAATTGTGCCACCCCTGATCTGACTCCAAGTACTGGGCATCTGAAGAAGGGTCTCGACCTGAGACGCCACCTATTCCTTTTCTCCAGAGATGCTGTCTGACCCGCTGAGTTGTTGTGATATTGCTGGGACTACTTTGTTGTATCGCAAGGACTACTTTGTTTGCCTGTGTAGTAATGTGTATATAAGAGATGGTGTGATTAGGTGGCCACTCTGGTTCCAGGTGGCCACGGAATAAACAGCCTGGATTTAAGCTCCAGCATTGTAACCTTTCACACACGTGTACTTGTGGTCCGTCCAGAGTCTCAACAAAGGTACAGCAGGTACCGTGACCACGAAGTACAACATGAGTGACTCCAGCTTTTTGTGTCTATCAGCATTAAGACGCTGGTTTAAGGTCAGCCTTTCCAACAGCTGATTTCTTCAGTACTGTGATGTGCTGGACATGACTGAAAGTGACTGCCACCAATTTAAATGGTCTGGGTACAGAGAGAAGAGGCCACCAATAGTGCAGTCGTTGCTACAGCTTTCCACTTTCCAGCCAATCATCATGAAAACGTCGGAAAAAATGCCTCTCAGGAGCAAGGCAGCTCGAGGAAAAGATAGTGGATTCTGACAACACTGATCTTCAGAAAGGTTTCAATGACCAGAAGAAAATTCATTCAAACTCCTGCGCGTGGGAGCCACCAACCAACTCCCCTCACCTGTCTGTCCTGGGCCTCCTCCATTGTCAGAGTGAGGGCCCAGCGCAAATTGGAGGAACAGCACCTCGTATTTCGCTTGGGCAGCTTACACCCTAGCGGTATGAATATTAACTACTCTAACTTCAAATCCTTCTCTCTCTCCATCCCTCTCTCTCCATCCCTCCCCCTTCTCAGTTCTTCGCCAGTCTGACTGTCCCTGATTACATTTTATCTCTGTTTGCTTTGTTATCACCTTCTCCCAGCTAACAATGATCCATTCTACATTTTCCTTGATCTGCATCCCCTTTGCCTCATTTTCACACCATACACTTCCTTGTCTCTCTATTTCCCTCTCCCCTGACTTCAGCCTGAAGAAGTGTAAGAAAATAACTGCAGATGCTGGTACAAATCGAAGGTATTTATTCACAAAATGCTGGAGTAACTCAGCAGGTCAGGCAGCATCTCGGGAGAGAAGGAATGGGTGACGTTTCGGGTCGAGACCCTTCTTCAGACTGATGTCAGGGGGCGGGACAAAGGAAGGATATAGGTGGAGACAGGAAGATAGAGGGAGATCTGGGAAGGAGGAGGGGAAGAGAGGGACAGAGGAACTATCTAAAGTTGAACCCGAAACGTCACCGATTCCTTCTCTCCAGAGATGCTGCTTGTCCTGCTGAGTTACTCAGGCATTTTGTGTCTATCTTTGGTTTAAACCAACATCTGCAGTTACTTCCTACACCTCACCTCTAAAGGGGTTGACCGGACCTCATATATCTCCCACGGGAAGTGACTAAGACCACCTGTGGTTGCCTCTCCTCAGGTGGGGTCTGAATGCCACCAACTCATCAGTTAACTTCTCGTGTTGTAATGTTAGAAACTTTTAACGCTAATTTGCTCACAGCAAGGACAAACACAACAATGCGGCAACATCCAGCCGAGACGGCAAACAGGACCTCAGTCGGATATTCCATCTTAAAGAGCGTTCACCCAGCAGTTTAGTTCCTCTTCGGCACAGTGCTGCAGTGTCAATCTACGATATCTGCTCACATCTCCACCGGCACGGTGGCGCAGCGGGGGAATTGCTGCCTTACAGCGCCGGAGACGGGGGTTCGATCCCGACTACGGGCGCTGTCTGTAGGGAGTTTGTATGTTCTCCTCGTGACCCGCGTGGGTTTTTTCCGAGAACTCCGGTTTCCTACCACACTCCACAGGTCTGTAGGTTAATTGGCTTGGTGTGAATGTAAAATTGTCCCGAGTGTGTGTGTAGGATGGCGTTCGTGTTCGGGGACCACTGGTCGGCGCGGACTCGGTGGGCTGAAGGGCCTGTTTTCCGCGCTGCGTCTTTAAACTAAACTAAACTACTCTGCTGGCACATGATCCACGTGCCTCCATTCCCTGCATATCAAGTGTCCATTTGAAAGCCTTGTTTCCGCACTGTATCTCTAACCTAAACAGATCTCAACTCTGGAGTGATTTATTCACAAAATGCTGGAGTAACTCAGCAGGTCAGGCAGCATCTCAGGAGAGAAGGAATGGGTGACGTTTCGGGTCGAGACCCTTCTTCAGACTGATCCGTCTGAAGAAGGGTCTCGACCCGAAACGTCACCCATTCCTTCTCTCCTGAGATGCTGCCTGACCTGCTGAGTTACTCCAGCATTTTGTGAATAAATACCTTCGATTTCAATAGTCAATAATCATTTATTTGTCACATACACATAAATGTGCAGTGAAATGAAAAATTACCCGCAGTTCAACAATAAGACCAATAAGAATAATCAATAAAAATGCAATAACACACACAATCATAAACTAACACCAAACAAAGTTATTTTCTTATTCAACTCTGGAGTGAGCCATGATAACTCTTTAATGGAGGTGGGTGAGGGGGGGGGGGTGTTGAAAAGCACCATTTGGTGTAGGTTTATTTCCCTAATGGGTCAGAACCTGATTGGCGATCATCCCTGCATCAACAGCTTCCAGATGTAACAACACTGGGGTTTCTGGCAGACAGATGTTACCACGTTTTGGAAAGGTTCCAACAGCATAAAGGCAAACAGAGGCCACACATTATTAAAAACAGGGAGCAAATGATTGGAAACAAACAAGTATAAGAAATAGAAATTGAGTAGACATTTGGCTGATCACACCTAATCCGCCGTTCAATAATGCATGACCTTTCATCTCGGCATATTATATCCCTTGATTCCCTGAGTGTCCAAAAATCTATTCATTTCTGACTTGAACTAACCGAACCGTTAAGCCTCTGCAGGCCTCTTGGATTGAGAGGATGAGGGGTGATCTTGTAGAGAGGTGTATAAGATCATGAGCGGAATAGATCGGGTAGATGCACAGAGTCTCTTGCCCAGAGTAGGTGAATCGAGGAGCAGAGGACATAGGTTCAAGGTGAAGGGGAAAAGATTTCATAGGAATCTGAGGGGTAACTTTTTCACACGAAGGGTGGTGGGTGTATTGAACAAGCTGCTGGAGGAGGTAGTTGAGGCTGGGACTATCCCAATGTTTAAGAAACAGTTAGACAGGTACAAGGATAGGCTAGGTTTGGAGGGATATGACTCTAATATCAGACAGCATAGCATTATCTTATCGTGCTTATGTAAACTTTCAGCGACTGGTGTACAAGACAGCCTGGTCTCCTTTAACACCAACACTCGCCCACCATTTTTAAAATGCTCAGCCTTTCGTTCTACTGAAGTGGATGAACTCACTATTTTCTGAATATTTATCTGTCTGAAGAAGGGCCTCGACCCGAAACGTCACCCATTCCTTCTCTTGGGATGCTGCCCGTCCCGCTGAGATACTCCAGCATTTTGTGTCTATCTTCACTATTTTCCACATTATGTTCCACCCACCATGTTATCACTTGCATTTGAAAGCGAAATATACTTTTAAAACCAATAACCAGAACAGTGCTTCATTCTAGAGGCGTCCCATTATCCTCTCTCCTCAGGCTAAGTAGCTTGTTTACTTAGACAATAGACAATAGACAATAGGTGCAGGAGGAGGCCGTTCGGCCCTTCGAGCCAGCACCGCCATTCAATGTGATCATGGCTGATCGTTCTCAATCAGTACCCCGTTCCTGCCTTCTCCCCATACCCCCTGACTCCACTATCCTTAAGAGCTCTATCTAGCTCTCTCTTGAATGCATTCAGAGAATTGGCCTCCACTGCCTTCTGAGGCAGAGAATTCCACAGATTCACAACTCTCTGACTGAAAAAGTTTTTCCTCATCTCAGTTCTAAATGGCCTACCCCTTATCCTTAAACTGTGGCCCCTTGTTCTGGACTCCCCCAACATTGGGAACATGTTTCCTGCCTCTAACGTGTCCAACCCCTTAATAATCTTATACGTTTCGATAAGATCTCCTCTCATCCTTCTAAATTCCAGTGTATACAAGCCTAGTCGCTCCAGTCTTTCAACATATGACAGTCCCGCCATTCCAGGAATTAACCTAGTAAACCTACGCTGCACGCCCTCAATAGCAAGAATATCCTTCCTCAAATTTGGAGACCAAAACTGCACACTCCAGGTGCGGTCTCCAGGTGCGGTCTCACTAGGGCCCTTACCACTGGGAGAATTAAAGAGGAGTACCGACTAAATAAAGTAGAATTACGATGAAGCCTTAGAAATATCTTTGCTTTGTGAACTTCCTGTGCAAAACTAGCGGTGATATTATGTGAAGGAGTGAGATGGTGATTTATATCTGTTTACCTGAATTCAGGTTCTATCTAGGACATGTGACAATGAAACACTCTTGATTCTTGACTCTTGAATGTCAAGTAACTCTCTTTCTCTCTCTTGCGTTTGAGGCAGCAGAAGTTATGTAACGCCCCCCAGGCGCTGTAGACACTGCAATGTGCTGTTGTCGAGGGCCGTGAGGTCTACCCCTCCACCAGGGTTGTAGGGTAGGGGTGACCCATTGAGGGTGACGGTTAGCTGGCGTTGAGCTTCCTTGTTGTTCAGGTGAAAGGCCGTTGTGGTGGTTTTTGGCCACACTCAGTTTTAGTCTGCAGATCTTAAGGTAGCCCACGACAAGTTCCATATGATGTAACTCATGGACGCAGACAGTGAAAGGATCAGCCAATGAAAGAATGGTGGGTCTATGAAGTATGAAATGTGCATTCACATGTGTGATGGGCCCTGCAAACGCACATGAGCAATGGATTTAGCAGGAAGCCGACACACGGTACACGGAAGAGACCAGGAATGTGTGTAATCTTCAAGAGAGGTTGCAAAGACCACATGATTGCACGCAGGCCTGGTCAAGTCACTGAAACAATCTGTACAGTATGAGCACATGTGATTGGGAGAGATAAAACTATTGGAGTTTCAAGCAAAAAAAATACTGTGTGTGATAGGATTTATCTGAGTATGTGTCTGTCTGTGTGTGTCTGCATCTGAGAGAAAGAGAGGTGGCGAGAGAGGGTAGAGAGAGAGGGAGAGAGAGAGAGAGAGAGAGAGAGAGAGAGAGAGAGAGAGAGAGAGAGAGGAGGGGGAGGAGAGAGAGAGAGGAGGGGGAGGAGAGAGAGAGAGAGAGAGAGAGAGAGAGAGAGAGAGAGAGAGAGAGAGAGAGAGAGAGAGAGAAATGAGTGACAATTAAAATCGCACTTAAATCAAGAAACTAAAAATGAAGCAGGAGGGAAAGCAGATGGACAAACAGGAGGAGAAACCCTGAGAAATGTCAGGCTTGATGATTGTCTGCTCACTGCCCCTTCCTGTAGAGGCTTGTCATCTGTCTCTGTGTCAGCTTCACACCACCGAGCAGGAGCTGCTTATTTCCAGTGCTGCAGGACTGGCAGATCACTGTCAGCCTGGTCTCTCCACGCGAGTGCCCCAGATTCTACCGATGCAGGCAGTGGCATTCAGCAGATGAGAGGAACGCAACCGAAGGGAGATGAAGGAGCGAAACCTCATAAAAAAGCTGGCCCTTTCTTTAGCATGGAACAAAAACAGAAAAAAAAAGTGTATTAGATTATGCTTGATGTATTGACTTCTGGCAAAGGAATGGTGAGAGGTGTGTGTGACACAGCTAGGGCCACATAGTACACTTAACGGTGATCCTGGTCAGAATTTGGGTCCAGTTGTTGTGCTGCAGGTAAATTGAGCAACCACCCTGTTCACAGTGTGGCACGGTGGCGCAGCGGTAGAGTTGCTGCCTTGCAGCGCCAGAGACCTGGGTTGGATCCTGACTACAGGTGCTGTCTGTACGGAGTCTGTACGTTCTCCCCGTGGCCTGCGTGGGCTTTCTCCGGGAGCTCCAGTTTCCTCCCACACTCCAAAGACGTACAGGTTTGTAGGTTAATTGGCTTGGTATCATTGGAAATTGTGTGGGTAGGATAGTGTTAATGTGCGGGGATCGCTGGTGGGTGCGGTCCCGGTGGGCCGGAGCCTGTTTCTGCGCTGTATCTCTAAGCTAAACTGAACTAAAAATCTCTCAAGGGTAGCACAGTGGGACATGTGTTTTTTTTAGATTTTTTAGATTTTAGATTTAGAGATACAGCGCGGAAACAGGCCCTTCGGCCCACCGGGTCCGCGCCGCCCAGCGATCCCCGCACATTAACACCATCCTACACACACTAGGGACAATTTTTTATTTTTTTTTAACATTTACCAAGCCAATTAACCTACATCCCTGTACGTCTTTGGAGTGTGGGAGGAAACCGAAGATCTCGGAGATGCAGGTCACGGGGGGAACGTACAAACTCCGTACAGACGGCGCCCGTAGTCGGGATCGAACCTGAGTCTCCGGCGCTGCATTCGCTGTAAGGCAGCAACTCTACCGCTGCGCCACCGTGCCGCCCTGAGAGCTGCCACCTTTCAGCTCAAGTTACCCAAGTTCGATCCTGACCTCGAATGCTGTCTACAACGTTGCTTGGACATTCTCGCTGAGACTCTGTAGGTTTCCTCCGTTTTCCTCTCACATCCCAAGGACGTGCAGGTTAGAAGTTAATTGGCCACTGTGAGTGACTCCTGGGCTGGCAGGAAAAGCAGCCAGCCAGTTGATGGGCATGTGAGAGCGAAATGGGGAAATAAGTAGAGAAATGGGACTGATGGGTATGCACGGAGTCACGGGGCTGAACGGTCCCATGTGAGGAAGGGAAATATGGGAAAATAATCGTGCAATGGCTTAGACCAGGATGGTCAGTTTGTCCGAGCTCATGGCACCATCAACCTTGGCAGCAGACAATAGACAATAAACAATAGACAATAGGTGCAGGAGGAGGCCATTCGGCCCTTCGAGCCAGCACCGCCATTCAATGTGATCATGGCTGATCATTCTCAATCAGTACCCCGTTCCTGCCTTCTCCCCATACCCCCTGACTCCGCTATCCTTAAGAGCTCTATCCAGCTCTCTCTTGAATGCATTCAGAGAATTGGCCTCCACTGCCTTCCACAGATTCACAACTCTCTGACTGAAAAAGTTTTTCCTCATCTCAGTTCTAAATGGCCTACCCCTTATTCTTAAACTGTGGCCCCTTGTTCTGGACTCCCCCAACATTGGGAACATGTTTCCTGCTTCTAACGTGTCCAACCCCTTAATAATCTTATACATTTCGATAAGATCTACTCTCATCCTTCTAAATTCCAGTGTATACAAGCCTAGTCGCTCCAGTCTTTCAACATATGATAGTCCCGCCATTCCGGGAATTAACCTAGTAAACCTACGCTGCACGCCCTCAAAAGCAAGAATATCCTTCCTCAAATTTGGAGACCAAAACTGCACACAGTACTCCAGGTGCGGTCCCACTAGGGCCCTGTACAACTGCAGAAGGACCTCTTTGCTCCTATACTCAACTCCCCTTGTTATGAAGGCCAACATTCCATTGGCTTTCTTCACTGCAGGGCAAAAATCGACCTTTTTCTTCAGCCGGCTGGGTCATGGCAAACTCAACTCTCAACAGAATGGCAGAGGAAGGGTTACTCAGCAGACAGACCTTTGTCGGCCCGCCACTCCATCAGCACGGAGATTGTGCTTAAACCCTTACTTTGCACCTCTAGCTTTCCGCCTCGGAGGCAAGAGGACTACAAACTGCGCAAGGCCAAGGCACAAACCCAAATTACTCAAAGTAATCACTGGTGTTGTCCAGGATGTGAAGGAAGGAACTGCAGGTGCTGGTTTACACCGAAGATAGACACAAAATTGCTGGAGTAACTCAGCGGGACAGGCAGCGTCTCCGTTTAGTTTAGTTTAGTTTAGATACAGCACGGAAACAGACCCATCACCACATTGAGACCACTCCGACCAGCGATCCACGCACACCAAGTAATGTTCCCGATGTTGGGGGAGTCCCAAACCAGGGGCCACAGTTTAAGAATAAGGGATAGGCCATTTAGAACGGAGATGAGGAAAAACATTTTCACTCAGAGAGTTGTGAAGCTGTGGAACTCTCTGCCTCAGAAAGCAGTGGAGGCCAATTCCCTGGATGCTTTCAAGGGAGAGTTAGATGGAGCTCTTAAGGATAGCGGAGTCAAAGGATATGGGGAGAAGGCAGGAATGGGGTACTGATTGAGAATGATCAGCCATGATCATCCACATGCTCATGTGGCTGATCATGTGGCCTTCATCTGGCTCGAAGGGCCGAATGGCCTACTCCTGCACCTATTGTCTATTGTCTAACACTATCCTACACAAACTAGGAACAATTTACACTTATACCAAGCCAATAAACCTACAAACCTGTATGTCTTTGGAGTGTGGGAGAAAACCGAAGATTTCAGAGAAAACCCACGCGGTCACGCGGAGAACGTACAAACTCCGTACAGACAGCACCCGTAGTTGGGATGGAACCCGGGTCTCTGGCACCGAAAGCTCTGTAAGGCAGCAACTCTACCGCTGCGCCACCGTGCCGCAATCTGGAGAGAAGACGTTTCGGATCAAGACCCTTCTTCAGACTGAAAGTCAAGGGAGAGGGGGGTCTCGAGATATGGAGGGGCGAGGAGTGAAAACGACAGATCAAAGCAGACAATGTTAAGGAAATGTAGAATGGTTCATTGTTAGCAGTGTAGTCCAGGCAAGGAAGTACAGTGCTGCCGTGGAGCAACAGTGGTAGATGGTCTCACTCTTGTTGGCAATGGTCACTGCCTGGTGCTTTTTGCCACGAATGTTACTTGCACAAGCATGAATGTAGTCTAGGTCTTTCTGCAAGAAGGGAACAAATGTTTCAATGCTTTAAGGGTTAAGAATGGAATTGAACAATGCGAAGTGATCAGCGAACATTCCCAATTATGAGATCATCGTTGAAGGGAGGTGACTGTTGAAGCAGCTGAAGATGTTTGGGCCTAGGACACTGCCCTGGGAGGTTGGTGTAGAGATCTCCTAGGGGTGGGATGGTTCAACTCCCAGCAACCACAACATCTTCTTTTGTGTGAGTTATTGGATTGGATGGAGTGGATAGGCTTGGATAGAGTGGGTGTGGAGAGGATGTTTTCACCAGTGGGAGAGTCTAGGACTAGAGGTCATAGCCTCAGAATTTAAGGATGTTCTTTAAGGAAGGAGATGAGGAGGAATTTCTTCAGTCAGAGGGTGGTGAATCTGTGGAATTATTTGACCCAGAAGGCTTTGGAGGCCAGGTCAGTGGATATATTTAAGGCAGAGGTAGATAGATTCTTGATTAGTACGGGTGTCAGGGGTTATGTGGAGAAGGCAAGAGAATGGAGTTAGGAGGGAGAGATAGATACATAGATACATAGACAATAGGTGCAGGAGTAGGCCATTCGGCCCTTCGAGCAAGCACTGCCATTCACTGTAATCATGGCTGATCATCAACAATCAGTACCCCGTTCCTGCCTTCTCCCCATACCCCTTGATTCCACTAGACCTAAGAGCTCTATCTAGCTCTCTTTTGAATGCATCCAGTGAATCGGCCTCCACTGCCTTCTGAGGCAGAGAACTCCACAAATTCACAACTCTCCATGTGAAAAAGTTTTTCCTCATCTAAGTTCTAAATGGCCTACCTCTTATTCTTAAACTGTGGCCCCTTGTTCTGGTCTCCCCCAACATTGGGAACATGTTTCCTGCATCTCCTGCGTGTCCAATCACTTAATAATTTTATATGTTTCTATAAGATCCCCTTTCATCCTTCTAAAGTCCAGTGAATACAAGCCCAGTCGCTCCATTCTTTCATCATACGACCGACAGTCTCGCCATCCCGGGAATTAACCTTGTGAACCTAGCTTCAATAGCAAGAATGTTCTTTCAAATTAGGAGACCAAAACTGCACAGTACTCCAGGTGTGATCTCACCAGGGCCCTGTACAACTGCAGAAGGACCTCTTTGCTCCTCTCGTTCTGAAGGCCAACATGCCTTTGGCTTTCTTCACTGCCTGCTGTACCTGCCATGATTGAATGGCGGAGTAGACTTGATGGGCCGAATGGCCTAATTCTACTCCTGTCACTTATGATCACGATTACTCCAGCCTTTGGAATGCTTCGTCATCACACCACACGATCAAATGCTATAGTGTCGGGGATGGGGGAAGGGAAGGGGTGGTCAATCTCCGCTCACCTCCAGAATGAACTCTTCAGTCCATTTTAGCCGTGATGAGGTCTGGAGCCAAGGGGTCCGGCAAAGCCAAAACTGAGCACCGGTGAGCAGGATGTTGGTGAGTTTGTGCCCAATTGATAGCGCTGTCAATGACACCTTATGTCTATTTGCCGATGAGTCATAGAGTGATACAGTGTGGAAACAGGCCCTTCGGCCCAACTTGTTCACACCGGCCAACATGTCCCAGCTACACTATTCCCACCTGCCCGCGTTTGGTCTATCTCCCTCCAAACCTGTCCTATCCATGGACCTGTCTAACTGCTTCTTAAATGTTGGGATAGTCCCAGCCTCAACTACCTCCTCTGACAGCCTGTTCCATACCCCCACCACCCTTTGTGCGAAGAAATGATTGAGGATAGATTGATTGGGTGCATTGAGTCACGTTGGAGTAGTCCTGCTTTCTGCAGAAGGACCTTTCTGTTCAAAAGACATTCTGGCCTTCCATCACAGTGAGGAGGGACTGGAGGAGACTCACTGTGATGGATGTTTCTTTTGTTTGGTGTTGGTTTATGATTGTATGTGTTATTGCATTTTTATTGATTATTCTTATTGGTTTTATTGTTGAACTGCGGGTAATTTTTCATTTCACTGCACATTTATGTGTATGTGACAAATAAATGACTATTGATATTGAATTTTCCACAGCTTTAGTGCTCATCTTTCGTAATACAGCAAGGGTTCAGTCTGGACCTGTAGACGATGCTCTCACTGATTTCTTGTCGTCACATGAAGTAAATCAAACTGGTTTGGGGCCCATTCAGTGCTGTGTGGGCTTGGTGTATCCACATTCAAAGCTTGAAGTGAGATTTCAGCAAGAGTTTTTTTACATGCATTTTAGGATCTATTCAATAAATGGAGTTTTAAGTGCTGCCTGCGGTCAAACAAACAAACAAACAAACAAACAAGCCGTGCCGTTCTTATTTGTGGGTATGAACCCAGGCCAAGTCTCAAACATCCTATCACCCAGGAAACAGGAAACCAAACCAAACCTGATACAAGCCGTTGCTCAGGAAACCGGGAATATTTTATAAACAGTGATTAATCCCTCCCTGGTCTCATCGTAGCGTTCCTTCCAATGAACTGATTCCCCGACTAAAGCAGTCAGTGCAGGCCGCCCGTAGTTTATTAAAACGACACGGACTATCCGTGAAGATTTACAATACAATGCTGTGCAGTGGTACACAGGGACTCAAGCCTTTCAGTCAAAGGGGAGGAGTTCAAATCCCAGTGCAGAAAATAGAAAATAGAGTCCGAGGAGAAACAGACCCTTCAGCAAACTGAGTCTGTGCGATCAAACACTCATTTACATAATCCTGCATTAAAAGATATTTTTTTCTTCTCCCCATATTCCCACCAAGTCCTCCATGATTATACCACTCAGCTGAACAGCAGAGGCAATTTGCTGGAGCCAATTGACCCACAGGTCAAGTCAAGTCAAGTCAAGTCAAGTTTATTTGTCACATACACATACACGATGTGCAGTGAAATGAAAGTGGCAATGCCTGCGGATTGTGCACAAAAAAGAATTAGTTACAGCAAATAAATAAAGTTAATAAGTTACTATAGTGTAGACAAAAATTTAGTCTCTGGAGTTATAAAAGTTGACAGTCCTGATGGCCTGTGGGAAGAAACTCCGTCTCATCCTCTCCGTTTTCACAGCGTGACAGCGGAGGCGTTTGCCTGATCGTAGCAGCTGGAACAGTCCGTTACTGGGGTGGCAGGGGTCCCTCATGATCTTGCTTGCTCTGGATCTGCACCTCCTGATGTATAGGTCCGGCAGGGGGACGAGTGTAGTTCCCATGGTGCGTTCTGCCGAACGCACTACTCTCTGCAGGGCCATCCTGTCCTGGGCAGAGCTGTTCCCAAACCAGACTGTGATGTTGCCAGACAAGATGCTCTCTACAGCCCCAGAGTAGAAGCAATGAAGGATCCTCAGAGACACTCTGAATTTCCTCAGCTGTCTAAGGTGGTAAAGGCGCCGCTTTGCCTTGCCCACCAGTGCGGCAATGTGCGTTGCCCATGTCAGATCCTCTGTGATGCGGACTCCGAAGTATTTACAACTGCTCACCCTATCCACAGTAGACCTTGGTCTTTGGGGTGTGGAGGAAATTATAGCACCCTGAGCAAACCCAGTCAGCTGGACATTCCGCACCATCTGTCGCTCGTGGAAAGGTTCTTCCGGACCAACACCTTTGACCACAAGTCCATCGGGCAGTGGTCAGCACGGAACGTCCTGCAGGCACTGCAGGGGAATGACTCCATGGATCCTGTGGCGTGGTTCCCAGAGCAGACTGCCCAGCTTGTCTGGCAAAATGCCTCATCGCCAGAACTCACCAAGACCTGGTTTGGCTGGCGGTGAGGGGAGCCCTCCCTGTCAGATCCTTCCTGCACCGTCAGAACCTCACTACCAGCGCACGCTGCCCCCGGGACGGCTGCTACGGAGAGGAGACGGTGGCCCACCTCTTCACAGAGTGTGGATTTGCCAAGAGAGTCTGGAGAGGTTTGCAGGGGTCCCTGTCACGATTTATTCCGAGCAGCTCCGTCACAGAGGACTCTGTGATCTACGGACTGTTCCCAGGAACGCATTCAGAGACTGACATCGAGTGCTGCTGGAAGGTCATCAACTCGGTGAAAGACGCTCTTTGGTCTGCCCGATCCTTGTTGACCTCCCAGCGGAGCGAGCTGTCCGTCAAGGAATGTTGCTGACTGGGCCCGCTGCAGACTGCAGGAGTACGTGCTGAGGGACGCACTGAAGCTCGGTGCAGCCAACGCCAAGGCCCTGTGGGGGAGGACCACAGTCTAGGGTCCTTCCGCTGCTGGACATGGGGGGGCAGGGTGTGGTGGAGAGAGACGCCCCTCCAAATAAGGGAAGGGATTCTGTGTAAATCTGGCAATGAATATCTGTATTGAATTTATAACCTCCGGGAATGTCGGATGGAGTTTTTGAAAAGAAAATGTTTTGTAAATATTTATTACTGGAATAAAGTATTTTTAAATATATTTACAAAAAAGGTAATCACCAGGAGAGGGTGCCAACTCCACACAGGCAGCACAGGAGGTCAGAATTAACTGCTGAACCACTGCACCCCACACAAACCAACCTCCCTTCCATTGAAACGACACAGATGCTGCCTGACCCGCTGAGTTACTCCAGCATTTTGTGTCTCCCTTCCATTGAGTCCATTTAAACCTCATGCTGCCTCGGTAAGGCCAGCAGCACAATCAAGGACGAGTCGCACCCTGGCCACTCCCTCTTCTCCCCTCTCCCATCAGGCAAAAAGGTAAAGAAGTGTGAAAACGCACACCTCCAGATTCAGGGACAGTTTCTTCCCAGCTGTTATCAGGCAACTGAATCATCCCACCACAACCAGAGAGCAGTGCTGAACTACTATCTACCTCATTGGTGACCCTCGGACTATCCTTCATCGGTCTTTGCTGGCTTTAACTTGCACTAAACCTTATTCCCTTATCATGTATCTGTTCACTGTAAATGGCTCAATTGTAATCATGCATTGTGTTTCTGCTGACTGGTTAGCACGCAACAAAAGCTATTCAATGTACCTCGGTACACGTGACAATAAACTGAACTGAAACTGGCTGAGACCCCGCCCATCCGCTTAGGCGAATGTCAATGATGCCTTAGCAATGGTTCAGAGCACAGCAATGGTCTCTATCCCTGCCAACAGATTGATATTTATCCATTGAGCAGACTACGTCAAGGCACTTCTTGTGGCTCCTCGCTGAAACATTTTCTGTAGTACCACAGTGGCAACCTGGAGATATGTACAGAAGTAAAAGCTGTATTACTGAACCCCGAATCATTGGTGTCTGCAGTGTTGCCTACACACGATGATTTGCCATGAGAAGTTTTCATGGTTTAGATGGCAGAGGTCAGGGGATTGGACTATTTCCAAGACACGTGAGGGAAAGATTAGAGGAGGATATGACGTGAAGTGTTTTGATATACAGAGTAGTTTCATCGGGAATGGGGGGTTTTCTATTTGATTTTTTCCATCTATTTGTTTTTTATTCAGAAGGACCATCAATACAATACAATATATCTTTATTGTCATTGTACAGGGGTACAACGAGATTGGGAATGCGCCTCCCATATGATGCAATAATTAATTAGCTAATCAGTATAAATTTAAACAACAACAACCCAACGAAACAAATTGTAACAGTTTTAAGACAGAATAAAGTGCAAGTAGATCTGTGCCGGTTCACTGTGCGATGTGACCATCCGGCTCAGCAGGACTGGTTCATAGCAGCTATGGCCCTGGGGATGAAGCTGTTCCTGAGTCTGGAGGTGCGGGCGTAGAAGGCCTTGTATCGTCTGCCCGATGGAAGGAGTTCGAACAGACTGTTGCAGGGGTGTGAAGAGTCTTTGTGGATGCTGGTGGCTTTTCTGAGGCATCGTGTGTTGTAGATGCCCTCCAAGGCTGGTAGCTGTGTTCCGATGGTCCTCTGAGCTCTATGGACTACCCGCTGAAGAGCTTTCCTTTCTGCCTCCGTGCAGCTGAGGTACCACACAGGGATGCCATGTGTTAGGATGCTCTCTATAGTGCAGCAGTCGAATGTCGTCAGCAGCTGTTCATATCATATCATATCATATCATATATATACAGCCGGAAACAGGCCTTTTCGGCCCACCAAGTCCGTGCCGCCCAGCGATCCCCGCACATTAACACTATCCTACACCCACTAGGGACAATTTAAAAAAAAACATTTACCCAGCCAATTAACCTACATACCTGTACGTCTTTGGAGTGTGGGAGGAAACCGAAGATCTCGGAGAAAACCCACGCAGGTCACGGGGAGAACGTACAAACTCCTTACAGTGCAGCACCCGTAGTCAGGATCGAACCTGAGTCTCCGGCGCTGCATTCGCTGTAAAGCAGCAACTCTACCGTTGCGCTACCGTGCCGCCCAGCCCAGGGGTAGACCAGACCTTTTCAGTGTTCTTAGGTAGAAGAGTCGTTGCTGTGCCTTCTTGACCAGCGCAGCAGTGTTAGTGGACCATGTTAGGTCCTCCGAAATGTGAGTGCCCAGAAACTTGAAGCTGGTCACTCTCTCCACACTGTCCCCGTTGATAAAGATCGGGGCGTATTCCCCTTTATGTGACCTATGGGAGTTGATGATCAGCTCCTTGGTCTTGGTGGTATATAGGGACTAGTTGTTATCGGAGCACCAGGCTGTCATTTATTGCCAGCCCCTACCGAGCATTGAGCATGTAGTGATGAGCCGCCCCCCCTTGAACACCAGTGGATATGTGGATCAAGGCGTTTCCACAGTGTTGGAGGAGGGCGAATCTCAAGCCCTGAAGGACACATGTCCAAAGATAGACACAAAAAGCTGGAGTAACTCAGCGGGACAGGCAGCATCTCTGGAGAAAAGGAATGGGTGATGTTTCGGGTCGAGGCCCTTCTTCTGACTGAATAAGGTCTGAAGAAGGGTCTCGACCTGAAACGTCACCCACTCCTTCTCTCCAGAGATGCTGCCTGTCCCAATGAGTTACGTGCAGCGTGAGGTGTAAATGGAGTCAATGGAATCTGTCGAATTCTCTGCCTCAGAAGGCAGTGGAGACCAATTCTCTGGATGCTTTCAAGAGAGAGCTAGATAGAGCTCTTAAGGATAGCGGAGTCAGGGGGTATGGGGAGAAGGCAGGAACGGGGTACTGATTGAGAACGATCAGCCATGATCACATTGAATGGTGGTGCTGGCTCGAAGGGCCGAATGGCCTACTCCTGCACCTTTTGTCTATTGTCTGTTACTCCAGCTTTTTGTGTCTATCTTCGGTTTAAACCAGCATCTGCAGTTGCTTCCTATACATATTGAATATAGAAGTTTGGAGGTCACGCTGCAGTTATATAAGATGTTGGTGAGGCCGCATTTAGAGTATTGTGTTCAGTTCTGGGCACCATGTTATAGAAATGATATTGTCAAGCTGGCAAAGGTACAGAGAAGAGTTATGAGGATATTGCCAGGACTAGAGAGGTTGAGCAGGCTGGGACTCTACTCCTTGCCCAGAGTTGGGGAATCGAGGACCAGAGGACATAGGTTTAAGGTGAAGGGAAAAAAGATTTAATAGGAATCTGAGGGGTAACTTCTTCACACAAAGTGGGGTGGGTGTATGGAACGAGCTTCCGGAGGAGGTAGTTGAGGCAGGGACTGTCTGAACGTTTAAGAAACAGTTAGACAGGTACATGGATAGGACAGATTTGGAGGGATATGGGCCAAATGTAGGCAGGTGGGACTCACGTAGCTGGGACATGTTGGCCGGTGTGGGCAAGTTGGGCCTGTTTCCACACTGTGTCACTCTGTGACTTTGGTTAATAAATGAGAGTGTAACTTCTCCACACCTGCTGGGGGTGAAGGGAAGTGAATCTGGAAAAGGCAATGAGCATTGGTGTGCGAGAGGGCATGATGGTGGAAAGTGGAGTGTGGTGGTGAGATTATTCTGTGGGAGGGATCAAAGAAGGGCTTGCTTATTAGATGTGAGCAACTTGAGTGCAGGTAGATCTGAATCTGCTGGTTCATGAGAAACAGAAATACCACTTGCCGAGCAGCAAACAACCAGGAAGGAAATGTTATGCTAGCATCTATTGCGAGGGGAATGGAATAGAAAAGTAATGGAACTGAGAAGTTGCTGGGCTAACCAACTCATGTGGAAAAACGTCAGTAGCTTTGGTCCCTGAACCAAAAGGCTGTTGCTACATTGAATTCCATAGGTTGACTCATGCGATATAAAGGCTCTTGCATGAAGGGAGATTGAAGAAGACTGGCCTCAGGTCACTGGAGTTGAGAGACTGAAGAAGATCTCATTGAAGAGCCAATTAGCATGAGGGCAGAGCAGCCAGTCCAACAGGATGGGGTCCAAGGAGGCTTGGTTTTGTTTAGTTTTAGAGATACAGTGTGGAAACAGGCCCTTCGGCCCACCAGGTCTGCACCGACCAGCGATCCCCGTCAGGGACAATTTATACTTATAACATGTCAATTACCCTGCAAACCTGTACGTCTTTGGAGTATGGGAGGAAACTGAAGATCTCGGAGAAAACCCACGCAGGTCACGGGGAGAACGTACAAACTCCGTACACACAGCACCTGTAGTTGGGATCGAACCCGGGTCTCTGGCGCTGCAAGCGCTGTAAGGCGGCAACTCTACCGCTGCGCCACCGCTCCCTGCCTGCTTGGCGCTGAGGGAGCTGAGGCCATGCCCACTCTCCCACACTGTGTCAGGGTGAGCTGCTCTGGGTAAAGTGCCAGTCCTGCCCTGATAGCCACATGGAAGCAAGCTCACAGAGTCCGCGCCGGCCATGACACCAATCTTACCTAAATCCCACTTCTTATTCTCATCCACATGCAAACTCCACACAGACAGCACCTTGGGTCGGGATTCAATCTTGGGGAAAGTTTAAAGGAGATTTGTGGGGCAAGTTTCTTTTCCTCAGAGAGGGTTGTGGATCATGTGCAAGGCAGAGGAGATTAATTTAACTTGGCATCACGTTCGGCACAGATATGGTGGGCCGAAAAGCCTGTTCCAATGCTGTCAATTCTACGCCCCTCCCCCCCGCCCGTGCTGTGAGGTTGTGGCTCGACAAGCTGTGTCATTGTACCACCCACCCACTGTGTTTTCTCAATTCAAAGCTTATTCAAACATAACGGCTGAAACAGAACAGGTTTCTCTGCATTTTATTGTGGAGAGCGACGCAGGAATGAGAACTAACAAGTCGTATCACGGCTGCTGATTGCGTGCGTGCGGTGCTCCTGCCAACCACCTCCCCCTCCCCCTCGCTACCTCTCTGGCAGCCCACCTGCCTCATGTCCTCGCCATCCGGAATACAGAGCGAACCCCCCGAGATTTTAGCAATTGCATTTTGCTCATGTCAAGAGTCAAGAGTGTTATATTGTCACATGTCCCAGATTGAACAATGAGAGGAGTTAATGAGCATACGAGAGTGTACGTTGTAGGGGTATGGGGGAGAAAGGAGAGGGGAAGAATGGGACTGATGAGGTTTCTTTAATGGGGCCAGCGTAGGCTCACCTTTTGTCGGGCAGTAAATTCCCTTGTCCACCCTGTCTAGACCTTTCACGGTGAACCTAAACCTAGGGCGGCACGGTGGCGCAGCGGTAAAGTTGCTGCCTTACAGCGAATGCAGCGCCGGAGACTCAGGTTCGAACCTGACTAGGGGCGCCGTCTGTACGGAGTTTGTACGTTCTCCCCATGACCTGCGTGTGTTTTCTCCGAGATCTTCGGTTTCCTCCTACACTCCAAAGACGTACAGGTATGTAGGTTAATTGAATGGGTAAATGTAAAAATTGTCCCTAGTGTGTGTAGGATAGTGTTAATGTGACAATAGACAATAGATGCAGGAGGAGGCCATTCGGCCCTTCGAGCCAGCACCGCCATTCAATGCAATCATGGCTGATCACTCTCAATCAGTACCCCGTTCCTGCCTTCTCCCCATACCCCCTCACTCCGCTATCCTTAAGAGCTCTATCCAGCTCTCTCTTGAAAGCATCCAACGAACTGGCCTCCACTGCCTTCTGAGGCAGAGAATGTGCGGGGATCGCTGGGCGGCGCGGACTCGGTGGGCCGAAGGGCCTGTTTCCGCGCTGTATCTCTAAATCTAAATCTAAATCTAAAAAATCAGGTACATCTGTACAACATTTCTCCTCAGTCTCCTTTTCTCCATACAATCTCATCCTCAACAGCCCTGTCCGCATAGCTATCATTCTCCAGCTGTCACAGAGGACCCATGAGTGCTCAATGCCTTCAAGCAGAATAATGGTCCCCTGTCCTGAAGAAGGGTCTCGACCCGAAACGTCACCCATTCCTTCTCCCCGAGATGCTGCCTGACCTGCTGAGTTACTCCAGCATTTTGTGAGGTAAATACCTTCGATTTGTACCAGCATCTGCAGTTATTTCCTTACGTCTCCTGTTAACGGTGAACAACCCTGAATAATGAAGATGCTTCAACGTACTGCACAATGTTATAACATAACATAACATAACAACACTTTATTGTCACTCGGCTTTTTACACCGAACGAAATTTCAGCAGTCACACAAAACACAGCAAAAAAGAAAAGAACACAGGACACCCGACCCCAACACAAACATCCATCACAGTGACTCCAAACACCCCCTCACTGTGATGGAGGCAACAAAACTTCCCCTCTCTTCCCCCCGCACCCACGGACAGGCAGCTCGACCCCTACCGAGGCAAACGACACGCACAGCCCCCGCAAGGCCCCGCGGCCGAGCCGCCCTGGCCACCGAAACGTCCCGCGGCCGCACCGGGCGATGTTAAGTCCAGTGGCCGAGCCGTACCGGGCACTGGAGTTTGCTGGAGACTTTCTTCTCCCCATGAAACCATGGGACCAATAAATCGTGCAGATGTAAGATGGAAAGTCCAATGGGGTTGTCCCTGCAGCCAGACGGACAAGATGATCTGAAATCACCCTGTGATCATCCATTACTGAGTTGAATGTTTGACAGCACTAGGCCTGTACTCACTGGAGTTTAGAAGGTTGAGGGGGAATCTTCTTTGAGACTTACAGGCATTGATCGAGTGGATGTGGAGAGGATGTTTCCACTGGTGGGAGAGTCTAGGACCAGAGGTCACAGCCTCAGAATTAAAGGGCGCTCTATTAGAAAGGAGGTGAGAATGAACTTCTTTAGTCCGAAGGTAGTTAATCTGTGGAACTCATTGCCACAGAGGGCTGTGGAGGCCAAGTCAGTGGATATTTTTAAGGCAGAGATAGACAGATTCTTGATTAGAACGGGTGTCAAGTGTTACGGGGAGATGGCAGGAAAATGGGATTAGGAGACAGAGATCAGCCATCATTTGAATGGCGAAGTGAATGGCCTAATTCTACTCCTATAACGTGAACTTTACGTAGAGTGGCAAATGTAGTGTTAATGTTAGCTGCCGCATTTCACAGTAACGAAGGTAGAAATGGTTCAGACTTCCCGCCCGTGATTGGGTTTGTTTCAGTTACCTAGTTTCCTGCACTCAAACACGAGTTATTCTCCAAGTCTCGGTTCACCTGTTGCAACTGACGCCAGGGCTTGTAAAACCATTCCACGACCAGGCCCATTGGGAAGACTGCTGATGAGAAGGGAAGGTGCAGGCACAGGGGGTATGGGGAGAAGGCAGGAACGAGGTACTGGTTGAGAATGATCAGCCATGATCACATTGAATGGCGGTGCTGGCTCGAAGGGCCGAATGGCCTCCTCCTGCACCTATTGTCTATAAGAAGGGCCTTTACGTGCTGGAGTGGCCTCGATAATCACCTGAGGTGCAGTGAAGGAGGTCAGAGGAGAAGGGAAGAGATGGCATCGACGGAGTTTCTTCCCCCAGGCCATCAGGACTGTCAACTTTTATAACTCCAGAGTAACTCCAGAGACTAAATTTTGTCTACACTATAGTAACTTTATTCATATGCTGTAACTGTAATTCTTTTTTGTGCACAATCTGCAGGCATTGCCACTTTCATTTCACTGCACATCGTGTATGTGTATGTGACAAATAAACTTGACTTGACGTTAATCGACTTTGTTCAAGGCAGGGGTTGCCCAATGACCTCAAGCAATGCTGGCAGTGTTTTGGTGTTGGGAGGGTTCTACGCTGCTGTCCTCACAGTAATCCGACCGGTTTTGGCAGCTTTCGGGAAGATTTTGGGTGAGTGCTGGTGGACATGGAGTGAGCAGGTGACTCAGCAAGGCAGAACAACTTTAAATGCTGCAATTCCACCCATTAAGTGTGCTTAAGTGAGTTAGTACTGGCTTGCAGCCAACACAAAGAGAGTAATGGAGCCTGGAGCTCACTTCCAGCTCCATATATGCTCCTTCCAATGGTCTGATTTATCAACAGTGGCAGGAATCCCACAATTTTATTTGATTGCTCTCTGCACCGTGTGAGTCTCTTGTCGTTCCCATTTAACCCGAGCTGCTTGTTCACGGAGGCGCCGCACAGTGTGGTGAGGACAACTGAACCTCACGACCCCAGACCCTCTGAGGTCAGGTAGGCCACTGACGTAGCAGCCGCAAGGTGCTCGGGTATCCAATGCTTTGCCTGCACTTAGTTGCTGGGGCTACTCTCCCATCAGGCTAAAGGTACAGAAGTGTGAAAACACACACCTCCAGATTCAGGGACAGTTTCTTCCCAGCTGTTTTCAGGCAACTGAACCATCCTACCACAACCAGAGAGCAGTGCTGAACTACTATCTACTGCATTGATGGCCCACGGACTATCCTTGATCGGACTTTGCTGGCTTTACCTTGCACTAAACCTTATTTCCTTATCATGTATCTATACACTGTAAATGGATCGACTGTAATCATGTATTGTCTTTCTCCTACTGGATAGCTGCAACAAAAGCTTTTCACTGTACCTCGGTACACGTGACAATAAACTAAACTGAAACTGAAACAACAATGACAGGCAGCGTGCCATCGCTCTTTATCACAAGTGTGACTCCAGGTACTGGATACAGTCCCCAAAGTCAGAGTGGGAACTATAGACTCACGTATAATGGAACCTGGAGCAGACTATTTATACACTGAGGTCCATACATCAATTGCTCGCTTGATCAGGTCGGCACGGTGGCGCAGTGGTAGAGTTGCTGCCTTACAGCGAATGCAGCGCCGGAGACTCAGGTTCGATCCTGACTACGGGCGCCGTCTGTACGGAGTTTGTACGTTCTCCCCGTGACCTGCGTGGGTTTTCTCCGAGATCTTCGGTTTCCTCCCACACTCCAAAGACGTACAGGTTTGTAGGTTAATTGGCTGGGCAAATGTAAAAATTGTCCCTAGTGGGTGTAGGATAGTGTTAATGTGCGGGGATCGCTGGGCGGCGCGGACCCGGTGGGCCTGTTTCTGCGCTGTATATCTAAATCTAAAATCTAAACCTCCACTCATTCTCTAATGCGATCAGCTAAATCTATTCCTTACTTCCTTAAGTGTTTACCAGACTTAAATGCTCCTACGCCATTCACATCAGCCGCTTCTTACCATTGCCTGAAGCACTTTCTCAAGAGTACAGAATTGGATTGATTGTTTAATAACCTACATCTGCATCTCCCTGTTCCAGTCTGAACCACACATGGACACGTCGTCTTCCCTACGAAAACCCTATTACACCCTTCAATAAATGTGAAGTTCTCAAGACATATAGGTCCCCCCTCAGCTTCAAACTTTAAGTCAAAGGAATGTACAAGGTTATAGAGTGAGGGCGGAGAAGTGTGAGGGACAAACTGGACTGCTCTTACATGGGGCAGGCAGGGACTTGATCAGCCAAATGGCTTTATTCTGTGCTGTAACCAATGAGTGAAGTGAGTCGTGCAATTAAACACACACACACGCACACATTTATAAATATAGACACACATAAAATGCACACGCACACACATACAGTTGCACACACAAGCACATATACTCACACTTATGGATGGATATACACACTAGATGGATATACACTTGTGCACACACATTCATACATGCGTGCACTCAATTGCTAGAGGTGAAAATTAGACAAACATACTTTCAAGAAGACAGCTCGGAGAAAGAGGGTTGTAAACAGTCCCTAAGTGCCATTCCCTGAAAAGTTACATTTCATCTGAAAACCTGGAATTAATCTGAGTCTTTTTAAGACTCCTTTGATATTTCCAGCTCTCTATGAGTTTCATTATTTTCCTCACTAAATACACCAGGGACCTGGGTTAAATGTAAAACCTGACCGATTCAGTTAAAAATCATTATGTGGTTAAAATTTAACTATAATTACAATATCGACAAAAAGGCTACAAAGACAGTAATTTTGGCCAATTCCAGTCTATGCTACCTGATAAGTATTCGGTTCGAAAATTCAGAGCGATCATCATTTAAAAGATTTTAAAGAATCTTAAAAAAAATTCCAAATCACACGTAAAATTCCAAATTATCGAAATATATGGCAAAATTGGAGCAAGAAGGGGATGGTGGGGAAAGAGGGAAATGGCCTACAATCAGGCGATACAAATTGCCAAAGACCTCACAGGAGAGTAAGGCATGTAAGTCAATGGCATTGTTTGTGACCAAAGATACTAGAGGAGCAAGATAGACCACTCGACCCTATGTTATCCGTGCGGAGATTGCAAAGGGAAAAACCGGGTGCAAGGATTTAATGCAGAAAACTCACCTCTCCCGTGACCAGGTACTTTCCATCGGGAGAGAAGGCCACTGCTGTGATGGTTTTCCTGGAGAAAATAAAAACTGAAGTCAGATCATTTATTTCCCACTGCATTGGAAGATAAAACCCTTTGCAGGTGACAGACAGTCCAAGCGATTTCCCAATCTGATTGTGGGGTGACTTTTACGTTAATTCTCTCTTGCTTTTCCTTCCTTCCTCTGCCATTCTCCTCTTTAACCATGGTGGCCAGCCATTGGGGCTGCTGAGGTTCCATTCCTCACCGCCATTGGGGAGATGCTCAAGGGGATGAGCTAAAGAAATGGCACCAGCGTTTTAGTCTCTGATCTCTGCAGCACAATGCTGCACGGTGGTGGAGTTGCTGCCTTTCAGCGCTTGGAGAGACTCGGGTTTGAACCCGACATTGTTAACTCCTGTACAGAGTTTCTACGTTCTCCCCGTGACCTGTGTGAGCTTTCTCCGAGATCTTCGGTTTCCTCCCACACTCCAAAGACGTACAGGTTTGAATATCAATTGACTTGGGTTTGTACACTTGGTATAGTGTGAATTATCCCAGGTGTGAATGTAGGATAGTGTTAATGTGCGGGGATCGCTGGTCGGTGCGGACTCGGTGGGCCGAAGGGCCTGTTTCCGCGCTGTATCTCTAAACTAAACTAAACTAAACTCTGCTACCTGCGATCATCATTGTCTCTGGCTATGGTAAATGTAGCACAGTGCACTCAGAAATGAACTTACAACAGTGCAGAAGGAGGAGGCCATTCAGTTTCTCTCGTGCAGGCCTGTTTCCAGAATGCCATTCTCCCCTTCTTATTTCCCTTTAGTCCTGCAATCCATTCTTTCTCAAATTTAGTTTAGTTTAGTTAAGTTTAGAGATGCAGCAAGGAAACAGGCCCTTCGACCCACCGAGTCCGCACCGACCAGCGATCCCCGCACATTAACATTATCTTACACATACTAGGGACAATTTATATTTTTGTACCAGGCCAATTAACGTACAAACCTGCACGTTTTTGGAGTGTGGGAGGAAACCGAGGGTCTCGGTGAAAACTCATGCGAGAACGTTCAAACTCCGTACAGACAGCACCCGCTGTAAGGCAAGCGCTGTAAGGCAGCAACTCTACCGCTGAGCCACCCAATGGGCACATGCCCATTGGTTCTGTTGTCACTTCTCTACAACATACTGCAGCCAATTAACTAACTGACCTGTGTGTCTTTGGGATGTGGGAGTAAACCGGAGCACATGGATTAAACCCATGAGGGAACAAGGAGAATACGCAGACTCGACACAGATACAGGATGAAACATACGGCACTGGAGCTGTGAGACAGCAGTGACAGTGTGCCGCCCGCTAGGTCCCCATGATGAATTAGTCGCATTGGGAGGAGTGCGATTGGATTCCTTCCACTGATGCACGAGTTTCCAATGTCTTACCTTGATCCATTCAGTATGTGATGCTGCTTGGTCTTCTTCGGATTAAAAAGCACAACCACGCACCTAGAGGGGGGATAAAGTACAAGTGTTTGTACGTTGAGATCAGGCAAAAAGAGGCAGCCAACACGGTTCTTTTATGGTGGCCATGTTTATCATTAACAGTGAGCGCTCAAGGAACACGATGGCGAGTTTCTCAAGAACTCAGTAGTCATTGTGAAGTAAGTGCAGTTTAAAAAAAAGCATGGTCATTTATCAAATGAATAATGCAATAAAACAAAACCAAATTTTACGCAAATTGTCTGTCAAGAAATCTGTCATTAATCTCTGTCAAGAACAAAATTGCAGTTTTAGACAATAGACAATAGGTGCAGGAGGAGGCCATTCGTTGGATGCTTTCAAGAGAGAGCTGGATAGAGCTCTTAAGGATAGCGGAGTGAGGGGGTATGGGGAGAAGGCAGGAACGGGGTACTGATTGAGAGTGATCAGCCATGATCGCATTGAATGGCGGTGCTGGCTCGAAGGGCTGAATGGCCTCCTCCTGCACCTATTGTCTATTGACTGCATTCAGAGAATTGGCCTCCACTGCCTTCTGAGGCAGTGAATTCCACAGATTTACAACTCTCTGACTGAAAAAGTTTTTCCTCATCTCCGTTCTAAATGGCCTACCCCTTATTCTTAAACTGTGGCCCCTTGTTCTGGACTCCCCCAACATTTGGAACATGTTTCCTGCCTCTAACGTGTCCAACCCCTTAATAATCTTATATGTTTGCAAGGCGGTTTTGATGCTAATTAATATGGGGTGCATTATGCATTGCACAGGGAATAATATAGTTTTAGATCGGGGCTCATGAACACACACACACACACAATAAGTATGAAAATAAAATGTCTACTTCAATTAAAATATCTATTATTTGTTTATTCTCCCCTTGTCTGAAAACAGCAGTGAATATGACATCTTCAGGACTTTGGCAGCACTGGATTGGTGGATATTCCAGACTATTTGATGTTACTCTATTAATGTTACTTTATTGAAAATTACAAATTCCAACTAAACTCCGAAATCCAAACTGCCTGGATGGCACTCGATACTTCAGGCTTTTGTTTTTGTTTTTGCACTTTCTTGTTTTTTAAAATTTATCAAACTTATTTTTGTTGTTTATTTTTAGTTTAGTTCCGTTTAGAGATACAGCGCGGAATCAGGCCCTTCGGCCCACCGACCCCCACACATTAACACTATCCTACACACACTAGGGACCGTTTACATTTATACCCAGCCAATTAACCTACAAACCTGTACGTCTTTGGAGTGTGGGAGGAAACCAAAGATCTCGGAGAAAACCCACGAGGGTCACGGGGAGAACGTACAAACTCCGTACGGACAGCACCCGTAGTCGGGATCGAACCTGGGTGTCTGGCGCTATAAGGCAGTAGCTATACTGCTACGCCCTGGTATTTGGTATATGGTATTGACTTGAGTACTACGATCACATATCTGTTGTGCTGCTGCAAGTAAGAATGTCATTGTTCCCTTTCGGGCTATATGACAATCATATCATATCATATCATATATCTACAGCCGGAAACAGGCCTTTTCGGCCCTCCAAGTCCGTGCCGCCCAGTGATCCCCGCACATTAACACTATCCTACACCCACTAGGGACAATTTTTACATTTACCCAGCCAATTAACCTACATACCTGTACGTCTTTGGAGTGTGGGAGGAAACCGAAGATCTCGGAGAAAACCCACGCAGGTCACGGGGAGAACGTACAAACTCCTTACAGTGCAGCACCCGTAGTCAGGATCGAACCTGAGTCTCCGGCGCTGCATTCGCTGTAAAGCAGCAACTCTACCGCTGCGCTACCGTGCCGCTACTCTCTCTCTCTTTGACTCTTAATAGCCAAGCACACTTTTATTTACCATTATATTATATTATTTATATTATTTACCATTTTACTATAATATACAGATAGTTCTGCTATAACATGTTGGCAGTGTTCCGAATAAACCGTGTGCTATTGCACAAAATCCATACCATGAAGGGAAAAAAAGGAGGGAAAGGGGATTAGGGGCTAGATTCAGACATGCAATATATAGTTCCAAAAATAAAGGTCTTTTCAGTTTACTAAACATACTACAGGGTGTATGTGACATTGTTCAATGGTTTGTATAAGAAAATAACTGCAGATGCTGGTACAAATCGAAGGTATTTATTCACAAAACGGTTGAATGCACAAGTGTCAATAGAAGAAATTGCTTGTCAATGTCAATGTTGCAGTTAACGTAGCAGCTATGTTCTTAGGAGACAATGGGGAATAATTACTGCAGGGTGGTTGAATACAAGGTTTTCTTTCTCTTGATTCTGTTTAAATCCAAGATAGCTTTTTTTTCTGCCGGTCTATTTCCAAAGTAAATTTTAAGTGGTTATCCAGTTTCCGATCAAAAGCAGAACACAACCAATTTGGCCCATTAATGTTCATTAATTCACCACTCAACATTATATCCAATTTGCGTTACGGAAAGCTGCGTTTTTAGTGGAACTAGCTTCAGTAGGTTTTCTAACGAACCTGATGAGTTTAAAGGGAACGGGAACAGGACATAGGTTTAAGGTGAAGGGGAAAAGATTTAATAGGAATCTGAGGGGTAACTTTTTCACACAGAGGGTGGTGGGTGTATGGAACATGCTGCCAGAGGAGGTAGTTGAGGCAGGGACTATCCCAACGTTTAATAAACAGTTAGACAGGTACATGGATAGGACAGGTTTGGAGGGAGATGGACCAAACGCGGGCAGGTGGGACTAGTGCAGCTGGGACATGTTGGCCGGTGTGGGCAAGTTGGACTGAAGGGATTGTTTCCACACTGTATCACTCTGTGACTCTACAAGCTCTCCTGACCCTGTCTCTGGCTACACATTCCGGACCAAATCCCGGCTCCAGCCACACACTCGACCCACAGTCCCGATGTCAGCCCCCACCCCGGCCCAGGTGCACTCATGACCCCTGGTTCTAGACACACACTGTGGATTCCAGACTCATATTCCAAACTAGCGAGTGAGCCGGGCACTGCACCATCATGACCTCTGAAGAATGGGATGTGGGATTATGAAAGTTTTATGGTGCCTTTAATTTCATTTGAACACTGCTCGGGAATCGACAGGAAACAGTTGACTTCAATAAGTGACAATGAAGGATCCATGCAAATCTAATGATGTGCGAGAAAGGAGATTGAAGGTTTTGGCCGACGACGGATCCATCGGCTATCCTACATCACAATTAGTGCTTTTCACGGGGACATCTTGGGGTTGTGAAAGCTGTTCTGTAAATGAAAGTCTTCATACTGGTGCAACACGAAGATGATTTGGGCAGTTGGAGTGCAAGACAACGAGAGTGAAAGGGGCATTTTGGTTAACTGAGACGATCTGACTCAACCTCTCTTGGGACGTCCCAGAATATCGCTTGACCGAGCAGCTGACCCGCAAGGAAATGGCTGCAGCTCCTGTGGTACATTTTTTGGCTCCAGGGTTTTCTCCTAAATCAACTCAGAGCGCGGATATAAATCTGTGGTTGAGCTTATCCTGAAATTGTTGGAGCACCAGACCACTGACCTACGTCTTATTCAGTTACACTGAAATCAATCGAATCAAATACATGAGGTGACCATCCTGGGGTCAATACTTGCACACATATTTCACACCGATATCCAGAGATTACATTCCTGCTCCCATCAGACCACAGTCTCTAATATCTCCATCTTTAACAGTACTAAATTACTGTCACCATCGGTTTCTCATATTACTAGCCTCTAACGTAAATGGTTACAAAAAATACTTGTATTATTACATGTAAATTTGTTGGTATGTAAAAGCACTGGTCTCGACAATTATTAATCTCTAACATTGTTAGTTTTTCACACGGGTGACATTTAAAAATTATTAGTCTTTAATATTCTTGGTATTACATATAACAATGTAATGTTGCTCGTATGTAAAAGCACTGGTCTCCAAAATTATTAATCTCTAATATTTTTAATTTTTCACACTGATGACATTTTAAAATTATTAGTCTATATATTCTTGGTATATAATATTGCAGATCTCTACCATTTCTAATTTATTCTATTATTAAATATGAATATTACTGGTCTGAAATATTATTGATACCTATCTGTCATCTTACTTTGTTTAACAATATTTCATTACTTTATTTTATTGATGTCTAATGTTACTAATCACAGAGTCAATAACCTTAGACTTACTAATATTAGAGGCTCAGTATCACTAGTCTATAGTACAACACATTTTTGATACGTTTTAATATTAATGCTCTCAATACAACTGAGGCCTTAAATATCCTTCATATCCCAGATTACTGAATTTCCCTATTTATTGGCCCATAACAGAATGAATATCCTGTCACCCATTCCTTCTGTCTGGAGATGCTGCCTGTCCCGTTGAGTTACATCAGCTTTTTGTGTCGAACAGAATGAATATTCTGTTACCCATTCCTTCTGTCCGGAAATGCTGCCTGTCCCACTGAATTACATCAGCATTTTGTGTCCAAACAGAATGAATATTCCGTTAGACACAAAATGCTGGAGTAATTCAGTGGGACAGGCAGCATCTCTGGATAGAAGGAATGGGTGACAACTTCAGACTGAGTCAGGAGAGAGGGAGACACAGAGATAAGGAAGTGTATGGTGTGAAAATGAGACATCAAAGGGGATGGACTTCAAGGAAAATGTAGAATTTGTTAGCTAGGAGAAGGTGACAATGAAGCATTTAGAGATAAAATTTAATCAGGTAGATAGTCAGACTGGTCGGAGAACTAGGAAGGGGGGAGGGATGGAGAGAGGGGGAAAGCAAGGGCTACTTGAAGTTAGAGAAGTCAATGTTCATACCACTAGGATGTAAGCTGCCCAAGCGAAATATGAGGTGCTGTTCCTCCAATTTGCGCTGGATGTGTGTAATTTCAGTTACACTGCTAACGTTATGGGGTTGTTAATTCTGTTTATTATTAGTGTTAATATCACTTTTTATTACAGTGATAATTCTGCAGTGCAATCTGCTGTTTTTAACATCAATCTTTCACTGGCACTTTTAATTATAAATACAATTTCAATTTTTGAGAATGAATCTATTTTGAACCGAGTAAAAAATTAATTAGTAGGAATTTCAGTTTGGGCAGCATATCCCATACGGCAGATAAGATTAATAACATTTAGGTTTAAATATAAGTTTGGGGCATCATCAGTTCTGAAACATACAATCTCCTCAATATATTGACACATTTCTCAAATATTGTATTGAGTTATCTAATTTCAACTTTATACTACTGCCCTGCACTTATAAACCCTGGAGGACTATTAACTTCAAGAAAACATAATGACTCCATGTATGGAAATAGTATTAATAACAAGCAAGCCATGTGTTGGCCGTTAATAGAGCTTGATTAGATAAATAGATAAAAGAGTTTAGTATTGCAACTGAAGATAGACACAAAAAGCTGGAGTAACTCAGCGGGTCAGGCAGCATCTCTGGAGAAAAGGAATGGGTGACGTTTCAGATCGACACCCTTCTTCAGTCTCAACCCGAAACATCAACCATTCCTTCTCTCCAGCGATGCTGCCTGTCCCGCTGAGTTACTCCAGCCTTTTGTGTCTATCTTCGGTTTAAAACAGCATCTGCAGTTCCTTCCTACACGCTTAGTATTGCAACATTTGTGTTTGATTTTCATGTGCAAAACACAAGTTCAAACGTTTTGCACCAGTTTCAATATATTTTCCCATGGAAGTCCCGTGCTGAGAAAAACTGGGCTGGGCACTTCTTGGTACAATTCACCTGAAGCAGGAGCCATCCTCCTGTATGTTCTGCATACTTTGAAGATGTCATCAATGTGCACGTGGAGGCCATTCGGCCCTTCGAGCCAGCACCACCATTCAATGTGATCATGGCTGATCATTCTCAATCAGTACCCCGTTCCTGCCTTCTCCCCATACCCCCTGACTCTGCTATCCTTAAGAGCTCTATCTAGCTCTCTCTTGAATGCTGGCTCGAAGGGCCGAATGGCCTCCTCCTGCACCTATTGTCTATTGTCTATTGAATGCATTCAGAGACTTGGCCTCCACTGCCTTCTGAGGCAGAGAATTCCACAGATTCACAACTCTCTGACTGAAAAAGTTTTTCTTCGTCTCCGTTCTAAATGGCCTACCCCTTATTCTTAAACTGTGGCCCCTGGTTCTGGACTCCCCCAACATTGGGAACATGTTTCCTGCCTCTAACGTGTCCAACCCCTTACTAATCTTATACGTTTCGATAAGCTCCCCTCTCATCCTTCTAAATTCCAGTGTATACAAGCCTAGTCGCTCCAGTCTTTCAACATATGACAGTCCTGCCATTCCGGGAATTAACCTAGTAAACCTACGCTGCATGCCCTCAATAGCAAGAATATCCTTCCTCAAATTTGGAGACCAAAACTGCCCACAGTACTCCAGGTGCAGTCTCACTGGGGCCCTGTACAACTGCAGAAGGACCTCTTTGCTCCTATACTCAACTCCTCTTGTTATGAAGGCCAACATTCCATTGGCTTTCTTCGCTGCCTGCTGTATCTGCATGCTTCCTTTCAGTGACTGATGCACTGGGACACCCAGATCTCGTTGTACGTCCCCTTTTCCTAACTTGACACCATTCAGATAATCCAGCACACGCCAGCACAACCCTGTCAGTCCCATCTACCTCCTCTTCCTGAGCAGCCCTGTACATTATGCCGTCTCAACACCCGATCCAATCCCCCCTTTCGAAAGCCCAAAGTGACCCTGCTTCACACTCTCATGTTGTCGGTCCTTCATCATCGCCGGGTCTAAATCCTGGAACTCCCTCACCGACTGCACTGCTGGGAGTACCTTCAGCTGAAGAACTTCAGTCCTTTGAGAATCACCGTCTTGTCAGGGGCAGGGAGAGATGAGCATCAGAGGTAACTATTGACGATAGACAGGCACAATCTTCCCATCTCCACCCCTTTCTGCCTTCCGCAGAGACCGTTCCCTCCGCAACTCCCTGGTCCACTCGTCCCTTCCCACCCAAACCACCCCCTCCCCAGGTACTTTCCCCTGCAGCATCAGGAGATGCAACACCTGTCCCTATACCTCCCCCCTCGACTCTATCCAAGGACCCCGACAGTCTTTTCAGGTGAGGCAGAGGTTCACTTGCACTTCCCCCAACCTCATCTACTGTATCCGCTGTTCCAGGTGTGGTCTCCTGTATATCGGCGAGACCAAGTGCAGGCTCGGCGATCATTTCGCTGAACACCTCCGCTCAGTCCGCCTAAACCTACCTGATCTCTTCAACAAACACTTCAACTCCCCCTCCCATTCCCACACTGACCTTGATGCTGGCTCGATGGGCCGAATGGCCTCCACCTGCACCTATTGTCTATTGAATGCATTCAGAGACTTGGCCTCCACTGCCTTCTGAGGCAGTGAATTCCACAGATTTACAACTCTCTGACTGAAAGTTTTTCCTCATCTCCGTTCTAAATGGCCTACCCCTTATTCTTAAACTGTGGCCCCTGGTTCTGGACTCCCCCAACATTGGGAACATGTTTCCTGCCTCTAACGTGTCCAACCCCTTCATAATCTTATACGTTTCGATAAGATCCCCTCTCATCCTTTTAAATTCCAGTGTGTACAAGCCTAGTCGCTCCAGTCTTTCAACATATGACAGTCCCGCCATTCCGGGAATTAACCTAGTGCCTTTTGGTAGAATCTGGATCTGAAGGTTGTGACCTCAGGCAGTGGTTGTTCAGGCAGCAAAGCCCAGAGTAAATCGTTCAGGAACCATGCGTGAACTAAAGGCACTGGCTACTGTAGGACGCTGGGTTTAATCTCACTGTGCCCCACAGAGGCCCCACAGTCTGGACCTTTGCAGACTGGCAGCACACATGAAGCCTGTGGCCTCTGAGGTCAGGTTTGAATCAGGGTGGCTGGAGCTGTGAGGCAGTAGCTTCATTAGTTAAAATACTATATCACCTGGATATGTCTAAGTGTCCACGTCATTGGCAGGAAATATGCTGAATGGTCTTTCTTTTTGCAGTGCAGAGCCAAGGCACTTTCAGTCTGCGTCTTTAGGCACGATTCCCCGTGCACTGGGCTAATCATGGCAGCAGCTGTTTCCATGCCGACAGCCCGGAGGTTGGGGGAAGAGGAGGATGACCATTCCTCCTCTCCCTAGCCCAGGCGGTCGGTCCTCGTGGAAAGCTCAGGACCTGCTGGCTGGGTAACGCGGCACGCCGCCAGAAATAAAACTCACGATTTCGAGCACTGCGTAGATCAAATAGTCGACGGGAATTAAAGGGACATATATGCCGGCAGATTGCAGGCAGCTGTGAGATTAATTGGGTTATCATAGTAGGGGATTTTAACATTCCCGATAGAGACTGGGACTGCCAGAGTGCCAAGGGTTTAGATGCGGTGGAATTTGTCAAGTATGTTCATGAAAGTTTCCTCAGGCTAAATGTAGAGGGTTTGACCAGGGAGAAGGCAACGTTTGATCTACTCTGCAGGACAGGTAACTGAAATGTCATTAGGGTGAGCAATTTGGGGCCAGTGACCACAGATCCATTAACGTTATAATAATCAGCATCAGGACAGGGCTGATCCACAGTTAAAATTCTATATTGGGGCAAGGCCAGGTGTCATATTTGCCGGAACTTGATTGTTCCTTGTTTGTACCGTAGGAAGACACAAAAAGACGACTCAACAAGACGATTTTGAAGCAGGTGGGGGGGGAGGGTGGATAGAGAGGGAAAGCAAGGGTTACTTGAAGTTAGAGAAATCAATATTCATACCTCTGGGGTGTAAGCTGCCCGAGCGAAATATGAGATGCCGTTTCTCCAATTAGCGGAAAGTAGAAAGGGGTGGAGATGGAAAGATGTGACTAGTGGTGGGATCGTGTTGGAGGTAGCGAAAAAGCCATCTGGTTGAGTCTCATTGTCCGTTCTCGTTCTCGTTCTCACCTAGGACACAGCTTACAATGGCCAGTTTCTTTTATCGTCATTACTTCTTTGCATATCTTTCATTCATTTTGTTCTAAATCTCTCCACAACACCGTCCATATCTCTCGTTTCCCTTTCCCCCGACTCTCAGTTTGAAGAAGGGTCTCGACCCTCAACAGCACCTATTCCTTTCCTCCAGAGATGCTGCCTGTCCCAGTGGGTTACTCCAGCTTTTTGTGTCTATATTCGGTTTAAACCAGCATTGTGCCAGATAGGAATCAGTTACTACCTTTCATCCAGTGTAGAAGTCTTGATAATGAGGTAGATACAAGCTGTAATGTATCAGACAGGACTGGTCCCTTCACATTACTTTGTTCCATCATCTATCTTATTTGTGTGTCGGGACTGACTCGTGTACTATGCAGTTCTGGTTTATGATTTCCTTGTAAATCGGCCTGACAATCAGTGGTCTTCAGGGTCCATTCCATCACTGTGTTTTTCATCAGCTGCATGTTTAACACTGTAACCCCACTGGGACAGTTGAGGATCAACCCCCTTCTGTGACACACAGGGACACTCCCACCAAGCTGACACAGGAACGGCATTACGAGACAGGACTCTATTCCTTGGAGCGCAGGAGGATGAGGGGTGATCTTACAGAGGTGTATAAAATCATGAGAGGAATAGATCGGGTAGATGCACAGAGTCTCATGCCCAGAGTAGGGGAATCGAGGGCCAGAGGACATAGGTTTAAGGTGACGGGGAAAAGATTTAATAGGAATCTGAGGGTCAACATTTTCACACAAAGGGTGGTGGGTGTATGGAACGAGCTGCCAGAGGAGGTAGTTGAAGTTGGGACTATCCCAACATTTAAGAAACAGTTGGACAGGTACATGGATAGGACGGGTTTGGAGGGATATGGACCAAACGCGGGCAGGTGGGACTAGTGTAGCTGGGACATGTTGGCCGGTGTGGGCAAGTTGGGCTGACGAGCCTGTTTCCACGCTGTATGAATCTACGATGCCTCTACTCCTTTCTAAACACCAGCTCTGGCTTTATTTCCCTTCCCTAAGACGTTCTACAGGTTAGGCAAAGACGGAAAGACACAGCATTCCAAGCTCCCCAGCACTATGCTGGAGCTTGCATTGCCTGGAGGGCCCAGAACAGGGCAGGGGGGGGATAAGGAACACCCATGATCTCTTCAGTGATAGAATAACCCAAAGGCATTTACTGTTTAGGCACACACTTTCAAAACAATCCACCCGTCACTTGAGAACGACAAGAGTCTGTGGATCTCAACACACAACCCTCAGAGCTGGGAGCGGGTTCTCTATGTGACTGCACTTTCTGAGGCTGAGTTCTTTCGAGACAGGATAATGGAGCACTGCAGAAGCCCAAGTCGTTCATCTGTGCTCCTCTATGGCGTAAACTCTCTTGAACAGGCGACTCGGCTAATCCCACTCTCCACCCACTCCGTCCACTAGCGCGGGACCAGTATCAAGTCAAGTCAAGTCAAATTTATTTGTCACATACACATACTCGATGTGCAGTGAAATGAAAGTGGCAATGCCTGCGGGTTGTGCACAAAAAGAATTACAGTTACATCATATAAATCAAGTTAATAAGTTATTAAACATAGCACAAAAAGTGTCGACAAAAATTTAGTCTCTGGGGTTATAAAAGTTGACAGTCCTGATGGCCTGTGGGAAGAAGCTCCGTCTCATCCTCTCCGTTTTCACAGCGTGACAGCGGAGACGTTTGCCTGATCGTAGGAACTCAGCTAATCCTACTCTCCACCCACTCCGTCCACTAGCGCGGGACCAGTATCATAGGCCAGACCATCTTTAGCTGCTTCATCAATACCCTCTTTCCATCATAAGGTCAGAAGTGGAGAAGTTCACTGGTGGTCGTTCAATTCCTCGCAGCAGGGCGAAGGCCGCGGACGCCAGTAGGATCAACAAACTTATCGGGAAGGCTGGCTCCGTCCTGGGGAGGGGGGGGGGGGGGGGGGGGAGCTGGATTCATGACAGGTGGTCTTGGAGGGGAGGATGCTCCTCAAACTGCGGAGCATCCTGGACAACACAGCTCACCCCCTCCATGACAACCTGAGGAGCACCTTCAGCAACAGACTGGTTCCACCAAGATGCAGAAGAGAACTCCACAGGAGATCCTTCTTCCCTGTGGCTATCAAACTGTACAACTCCCCCCCCTTCTGTCGTGGGGTAGACTGAGACTGACTCCCCTTCCTCCCCAATCTTTGCACATCCACAATCCTTTCCACTCATCATTTTAGTTTCATGTTTCATGTATCTTGTTGTGTTTCATGACTGTTGGTGGACCAATTTCCCTTCTGGGATAAATTAGTTGTAAGTCCTCAAGCTCATACCTCAACAGCTCCACAGAAGCACCTTCACCAATAAATGTTCACACTGTTCACCGCACCCACGTAATGTGAATGAATAAATAACATTCACTCGAGTGCACAACTTGTACATGGCTTCATGAACAGGTTTCCCATTAAACATTTCCTTACATATCACAACATGGAAGGAGGCCGTTCTGCCTATCGAGCCCCTTCCAGCTCCCAGTAGATCAACTTCATCCATCCCTTTCCCATTCTCTTATCATGTGGCACTGTAACTTATTCATCTGTCCGGATTGAACTGTGAGGCAGCAACACTTTCTGCTGATCCACCAAATTAAAGCAGACTTTCTTCCTTGAAGGCATGAGCCAACCAGATGACTTCTACTACTATCCAGTTTCCTGTTTCTGAGCAGAGCTTTAAGTTCAGGGTTAATCACTATTAGAGTCATAGAGTGATACAGTGTGGAAACAGGCCCTTCGGCCCAACTTGCCCATACCGGCCAACATGTCCCAGCTACACTAGTCCCTGCTACATTAGTCCCACCTGACCGCGTTTGGTCCATATCCCTCCAAACCTGTCCTATCCATGTACTTGTCTAACTGTTTCTTAAACGTTGGGATAGTCCCAGCCTCCTCTGGCAGCTTGTTCCATACACCCACCACCCTTTCTGTGAAAAAGTTACCCCTCAGATTCCTATTAAATCCTTCCCCCATCACCTTAAACTTATGTTTTCTGGTCCTCGATTCACCTTCTCTGGGCAAGAGACTCTGTGCATCTACCCGATCTATTCCTTGTTTAAGTTGCGTTAGTGGAATTTGAACCGGTTTCTCTGTGGTTAATGAGCCAGACTACTGACTGCCAGTTGAGTGACTAAATCACGATGCCATCATAACACACTGAGTAATTAATGGCCTGTTGAAATTTCACTTGTACAAACACCGTCCCTCGTTCCATATATGTTCTTACATGAGAACCACTCTGCAGAGTTAGACACAAATGTCCCGGTGAAATAGTGTAAACATTCTCGAACATATGTCTCCCTTCTCCAGAGACTTTGCAGGGGGGGATCTAGCTCAACATCACACCAGAAACTGGAGCCATGTGGTCACAGGGAGAACATGCAAACTCCACAAGGCCAGCCATTAAGAATTTCACTCAACCAAGATTACATCAAAGCCAGTTTTAGACAGGCTTTGTGCCTTGCCTTCATCATAACAATCAATAGACAATAGGTGCAGGAGTAGGCCATTCGGCCCTTCGAGCCAGCACGCCATTCAATGTGATCATGGCTGATCATTCTCAATCAGTACCCCGTTCCTGCCTTCTCCCCATACCCCCTGACTCCACTATCCTTAAGAGCTCTATCTAGGTCTCTCTTGAATGCATTCAGAGAATTGGCCTCCACTGCCTTCTGAGGCAGAGAATTCCACAGATCTACAACTCTCTGACTGAAAAGGTTTTCCCTCATCTCCGTTCTAAATGGCCTACCCCTTATTCTTAAACTGTGGCCCCTGGTTCTGGACTCCCCCAACATTGGGAACATGTTTCCTGCCTCTAACGTGTCTAACCCCTTCATAATCTTATATGTTTCGATAAGATCCCCTCTCGTCCTTCTAGATCATCCAATCCTGGCCCAAAGGAAAGCTTAAGAGTGTGGGGGGAACACAATAACCTTTCCCACTTTAATGTGAGCTTGTGTCTGTCCCCATGTGGGAAGTTATCTTCCAAAATAACTACACTACATCCACACATGGCATTGAAAGAGTATGGCAAGCAAAACCTGCAGATGCTGGAAGTCTGAAATGAAAACTGAACATGCTGGAAACACTCATCGAGTCAGGCAACCACCGTGAAAAAAAGAGTCAGCTTGTAACGTTCACTTTGTTTCCCTCTTCTCAGCCGCTGCCTGACCTGCTGAGTGGTTCCACCACCTTTCTGTCTTCCTTTGAGAGTAAAGAAGTGCTTTGTGCAGAATGAGGCCATTCAGCCCATGGTTTCTGTGCTGGTTCCCTACCAGAGCAACACATTAGTTCCATTCCCCAGTGATTGCAGTACCACAGAAGATATTAGCTTCCTGCTCTATTTTATCAGAAATTGAGCCGTAGAATTGCCGAGCACAGAAAAAGGCCATTCGACCCTCTTTGTCCATGCTGACCCTTTTTGTCCAACAGCACCAAACACATTTGCCTGTATTCAGTCCGTATCCTTCTTCGCATTGTCTAACAAATGCCTATCTAAACGTCTCTTATAGTCAGCATCTGTTTCCACTACCTCCTCAGTGACCTCCAGATATGAACCACCCTCTGTAAAAATCTTTCCCCTCAAATTCCTTTTAAAACTCCTTAAACCTTTGCAGTCTTATTTTTCATACTGAGACCATGGGAAAAATTCTGACTATCTACACTATTTATGCCTCTTCTCATTGTCCTTTACTTCAGGAAATTCAAGCCCAGCCTGTCCAATCTTCCCCCTTTTAGGTTTTGAGTATTATGTGTTCCGAGGAAGTACATTTCATCGGAACACAAAATCTGGCCTTTCCCTGAGATCGCATGACTGAGAATTTCAGCCAGTGCAGTAATCAGCAAGGCCTTCAGTTTGAACTCAGTTGAAAGCTCGCAGTGGGAGAATGATGGAAAGATCAAAAGTGAGCATTTTTTTGTGTGTACAGATTAAGTGAAATGTAATTTCTTTGTTCTAACCTTACAAGGATGTGCCTTCGATAATGTTAACCATCGCGACAGAATGGGAAAGTCGATCACAATTTTGATTGTTAGCAGCGACTGAATTATTTTGCGACCTACCGAATCCCGAATTAGTGCGTCACATCCTCAAAGTGGAGCGGCAGGTCAATTCAGGGGTCAAACTCCACAGTCAACCTTCAGCTCTGCTCTGCCTGACCTTGTGGTTGTCATGGAAATGCAGCCTAGTCACCATGAAAACTGCTGAAGGAGGCTATTCGGCCCTTCGTCCCACTGACTGTCGGCAGATCAATTTCCCTCCGAGATAAATAAAGTTGTATCGTATCGTAACGCTGTGCTCTGCCATTATAAATCCCATGGTCAAACTCTTCACCGAAGGAGGGTGGTGATGTGATACTAGGGCGAAGTGTTGGGGAAATGTCAAGAGGCACTATACATCCATGGCAAGCTTTCAAAATGGATAGTCATCTTGCACTTCTGAACAACATTCAGTGCAGCCAGAATAAAACTGATGGCAACTCAGGGAAAGTGAAGATAGACACAAAAAGCTGGAGTAACTCAGCGGGGGTCAGGCAGCACGGGAAAGTGATATGAGTGGAGATGACCAAAAGCTTGGGCTAGGAGGTGAAATAATAGCTAGCATGTCAAAGGAAGGGCACGAGGTGGAGGCGAGGGAGATTTGTAGAGAGTAGGCCCAAGATACCTGAAGGCAAAGGAAGGGTAAGAGGTGGAGGTGAGGGAGATCTGTGGAGAGTAGGCCCAAGATACCTGAAGGCAAAGGAAGGGTAAGAGGTGGAGGTGAGGGAGATCTGTGGAGAGTAGGCCCAAGATACCTGAAGGCAAAGGAAGGGTAAGAGGTGGAGGTGAGGGAGATCTGTGGAGAGTAGGCCCCAGATACCTGAAGGCAAAGGAAGGGTAAGAGGTGGAGGTGAGGGAGATCTGTGGAGAGTAGGCCCCAGATACCTGAAGGCAAAGGAAGGGTAAGAGGTGGAGGTGAGGGAGATCTGTGGAGAGTAGGCCCCAGATACCTGAAGGCAAAGGAAAGACAAGAGGTGGAGGTGAGGGAGATCTGTGGAGAGTAGGCCCCAGATACCTGAAGGCAAAGGAAGGGTAAGAGGTGGAGGTGAGGGAGATCTGTGGAGAGTAGGCCCCAGATACCTGAAGGCAAAGGAAGGGTAAGAGGTGGAGGTGAGGGAGATCTGTGGAGAGTAGGCCCCAGATACCTGAAGGCAAAGGAAGGACAAGAGGTGGAGGTGAGGGAGATCTGTGGAGAGTAGGCCCCAGATACCTGAAGGCAAAGGAAGGACAAGAGGTGGAGGTGAGGGAGATCTGTGGAGAGTAGGCCCCAGATACCTGAAGGCAAAGGAAGGACAAGAGGTGGAGGTGAGGGAGATCTGTGGAGAGTAGGCCTCAGATATCTGAAGGCAAAGGTCAAATCTAAACTCTAGAATTACAATCATTAAATATTTAAACCAAAGCAAAGAAATTATTTTATTTTTATATCTCTGTAAACTACTAGCCATCACTGATTGAGAGGACACCTCCTCATGTTCCTGTCTCTTGACAATCATTTACCAGCGAGGGAGTGCCTGATTTTAGTGCCTGCCCACATCAGCACATACCTCCCCCCATCCCACCCAAGCCACAGTTTACCTGCCCCAGCCATGAATAAGTTCATGTGATAGGAGCAGAATTAGGCCATTCGGCCCATCAAGTCTACTCCGCCATTCCATCGTGGCTGATCTATCTCTCCCTCCTAACCCCATTCTCCTGCCTTCTCCCCATGACCCCTGAGACCCGCACTAATCAAGAATCGATTTATCTCTGCCTTAAAAATATCAATTGATGGCCTTCACAGCCTTCTGTGGCAAATAATTGGAACATTCACAGGGGGGAAAAATGCGTTGATTTGATGCATTTCACAATGTCAGGGTGGCGCAATGGGCTGCAATCACTGTCGTAACATCGGTGCAATGCTTGCATGCAACAGGCCTCGCATTCAGCAATGCAACCGTGACTGCAATCTGCCTGAGTGGCTATTGATCCTACAAGTGGCTGGATTGGAGTCAGCAGCCCAAATCTGAGCAAGAGGATGCACCCAACTTTACTACTGAACCACTGAAGGAGTCAGAATAGCATTTAGGGCATGGGAATTCCTTGATTTTTCTTCCTGGAGAAACATGTTATGAAAAGATCTTTCCTAAGTTTAAAAGGCTACGTGAAATGCATTTCATTTTGGGTACCGAGAATTTCAATATTGAGAAGACATTCGTAAACAAAGACCTAAACAGTCAATGGCATTACAACGGAAATCTGTAAAGCAGATGTTTATAAATTGAGGAATAACTAAAATAAATAGATTAGGGGATTTTTCTGTAGTTGTCAGATCAATTTAGCTGGCTGCAATCATCGCTAAAACTATGACAACCATCAGTTCAGATCTACAACAAACGTCAAACAAAATGGCCGGGTGGGAGCAAGGACTGATCGACTGGAGTAAGCCCATGGACTTTAATCCTTACCCTGACATTAAAAGACTCTTTAGTGTGGAGAGGCCTTCGGTGTTTCTACACACATCTCCCAGTATTGACTGGGGCTTCTAATCTGAGATTTTACAAATTCAGTCAACTGCATCAGATGCTGTCTATGGTTCAAGCCTCGCTCTTCCCAGCTGCCAGACTACTCTGCACTAAAGTCACGCACATCACCAGCTATGCTCCTAATGGACCTGGCTACACATGATTCATTCAGGAGGGCCCCAATCAGTCAATTCATGTGCCGATGAACTGCAGAAACCTACCAAGAGATTACATCAACCGTCCATCAAAACCATTCAAATGTCCGACTACCCTGATGTGTACATTCTCTGGTTACACTCCACAGCGACATAGAGTTAGGAGCAGTCCTTCGAGCCACTCCTGCCATTTAAAAATGGATTTGTGGCACAACTACACCGTTTGCTGAGGTTCGTAATCCCTCAGGCCAATTCCTAGTAAGATCTATAAATCTCATTGTTTTCCACAGCAGCTTCTTGGGGTGAGGACCTCCAGGTCATAAGGTCATAAGATCATAATCAGAATTAGGGCATTTGGCCCATCAAGTCTACTCCGCCATTCAACCATGGGTGATCGATCTTTCCCTCCTAACCCCATTCTCCTGCCTTCTCCCCATAACCCCTGACACCGATACTAACCAAGAATCCATATCATCATATCATATCATATATATACAGCCGGAAACAGGCCTTTTCGGCCCACCAAGTCCGTGCCGCCCAGCGATCCCCGTACATTAACACTATCCTACACACACTAGGGACAATTTTTACATTTACCCAGCCAATTAACCTACATACCTGTACGTCTTTGGAGTGTGGGAAGAAACCGAAGATCTCGGAGAAAACCCACGCAGGTCACGGGGAGAACGTACAAACTCCTTACAGTGCAGCGCCCGTAGTCAGGATCGAACCTGAGTCTCCGGCGCTGCATTCGCTGTAAAGCAGCAACTCTACCGCTGCGCTACCGTGCTTTAAAAATATCCATTGACTTGGCCTCCGCAGCCTTCTGTGGCAAAGAATTCCACAGATTCACCACCCTCTGACTAAAGAAATTTCTCCTCATCTCCTTCCTAAAGGAACGTCCCATAATTCTAAGGCAATGACCTCTAGTCCTCAACTCTCCCACAAGTGGAAACATCCTCTCCACATCCACTCTATCCAAGGTCCCCACTGTTCTTTGTGTGATGGGTCTCCTGACATTATCTAGAGCAAGGCAGTAACCTTGCTCTAAATTGAAGGTATCACCATTGCGTTATCACTATCCTCCGGCTCTTCCCCCATTTTCCCCATTACAGGATGGATATGGAGAATTTGGAGAGAATGTGGACGTGGTTCATCAGAATACTGCCTGGATTAGAGGGTATTAGATATAGGGAGAGTTTAATTTACTTTAGTTTACTTTAGAGATACAGCGTGGAAACAGGCCTTTGGGCCCACCATGACAACCATTGATCACCCGCACACCAGTTCCATCTCATCCCACTTTCACATTCTAGACACTAGGGACACTTTACAGAAGCCAATTAACCTACAAACTTGCATGTGTTTGGACAAACTTGGATTCTTGTATCTGGAGCACCGTAGGTTGAGGGGAGACATGATAGAAGGAGAAAAAATTATCAGAGGCATAGATATGGTGCACATTGGAACCTTTTTCAGTGCGGAAATGTCAAAGACTAGAGGGGATAGACAATAGGTGCAGGAGTAGGCCATTCGGCCCTTCGAGCCAGCACCGCCATTCAATGTGATCATGGCTGATCATTCACAATCAGTACCCCGTTCCCTGCCTTCTCCCCATACCCCGACTCTGCTATCTTTAAGAGCTCTATCCAGCTCTCTCTTGAAAGCATCCAGAGAATTGGCCTCCATTGCCTTCTGAGGCAGAGAATTCCACAGATTTATAACTCTCTGACTGAAAAAGTTGTTCCTCATCTCAGTTCTAAATGGCCTACCCCTTATTCTTAAAATGTGGCCCCTGGTTCGGGACTCCCCCAACATTGGGAACATGTTTCCTGCGTCTAACGTGTCCAATCCCTTAATAATTTTATATGTTTCAATAAGATCGGTTGAAGATAAGAGAAGAAAAGTTTAAAGGAAGGTTGACACAAAATGCTGGAGCAACTCAGCGGGACAGGCAGCATCTCTGGAGAAAAGGAATTGGTGACGTTTTGGGTCATTTTGGGTTCATTGAAATCGGTTATATTTTTAAAGTTATTCACATTTTAAAGTTTAAATCTATCTCCTAGGGAGGGAGTGGAGGGGGAGGGGGGAAGGGAGGCGGAGGGGGGAGAGAGGAGGGGGAGGCGGAGGGGGGAGAGAGGAGGGGGAGGCGGAGGGGGGAGAGAGGAGGGGGAGGCGGAGGGGGGAGAGAGGAGGGGGAGGGGGGAGGAGGGAGGAGGGGGAGGGGGGAGGAGGGGGAGGGGAGGGGAGGAGAGGGTGCTGCACCAATGCAGGAGAGGTTTGGGCCCAACAGGTCCACTTGGTCTAGTAACTGTTGGTTCCCAGAATCAGCATTGCAATACTCCATAGCTGGCACACCCCTCCTGATGTGTGACATCCTGAACTGTACACTAACTAACCAGATCGAAACAGTTGTAAATGGCTTACACCCCATGTATTTCCAACTTGTCATCTTTTTCTGTGATTGTTTTTAAGTAAGTCCACTTAGCTTTGAGATCTTTGAATCCAAATTTCCCAGCTTCATACTGTTTACTAAATTCCTAGTCCAGCTGATGAAACACAGCAGGGTCAAGTGCACAAGAACACGCTAAGACCTTCAGATCTAATGCATTCAGTGAGCTGCAAGAATAGCCCCACAGACTGGGCCTGAGATTTAAAGATTCTACTTAAGGTGCATGGTGAGGATCATAAGTGTGATACACCAAGGAACAAAAGCCAGTTCAGTGTGGGGCAACAAAATTAATGTGTAGGAAGGAACTGCCGATGGTGGTTTATACCAAAGATAATAGAGCAGAGCAAGATAGACCACTCCACCCTAAAAACCGTAGTACGTCATGGCGCCATTTTAGTAGGCAGAAACTTGCAGAAACATTTAAAAAGAAAAATAACAAAAATCTGTGAATTGATAGATGAGATATATTCTGCATTTTAATGGTATCATCACACACACACTGTTCCCCCAAAACACTGATTACACTGCGAGAGGCTTAGCGAACGGCAGTTTCGCCTACTAAAATGGCGGACGTTACGCTCCTTTGCGTACTACACTTCAGTATAGGCGATTTTGACGGAGTGGTTCATCTTGCTCCTCTAGTTTCTTTGGTTTACACCGATGATGTGTTACCACCCATCCTTCTTGCCCGGCACATTATTGTCTGGGCAGGGACTGAAAAATGATCTCCACATGAATCCTTTTCATATTTTCCTCTCATAAATTGCTGTCGGTATTGATTGTCATTCCTTGGGACCCAGCCCCTGAACCTCCCCGTGTAGGAGAGAACTGCAGATGCCGGTTAAAAATCGAACGTAGACATAAAATGCTGGAGTAACTCAGCGGGACAGGCAGCATCTCTGGCGAGAAGGAATGGGCGACATCTCGGGTCGAAACCCTTCTTCAGACCGAGACAGTCTGAAGAAGGGTCTCGACCTGAAACGTCACCCATTCCTTCTCTACAGAGGTGCTGCCTGTCCCGCTGAGTTACTCCAGCATTTTGTGTCTACCCTGAACCTCCCCAGTGGCCAAGGGATCTGAGGACCCCATCCCTTGATCATTAACGATGGGATGGGTCTCCACTATCCTTGGAAATTCACCCTCATCTCCCCTGGTCCTCTCCTCCCTCAAAAGAAAGTTGCTGGTGGGGAACAGAAATGCCCACTTCTTTACATCGGTCCAGGTGTGGTGCATTGTTTATGTCGGCAATGGAGGGTGTCTGAAGAAGGGTCTCAACCCAAAGCGTCGCCCATTCCTTCTCTCCAGAGATGCTGCCTGTCCCGCTGAATTACTCCAGCATCTTGTGTCTATCTGAGGTGAATGGATCTGTCCCCCAAACTGCTGACCTGCAGATGCCAACAAATCAACCTGGGCCTGGAAGAATATATTGTTATTTCAAGAACAGACGACGTTTGCCCCATTTCAAATTGGGTTGAGGAGGAATCTGGAGCAAAGGAAGGAACTGGAATATGGAATAGTGTGATACAGGTTCACATTGACAAGGGCTGGACTTGTTCACAAGCAGGCATGGATGACAAACAAAACACTATAAACAAGAAGTATCGAAACATGGAAATATTTCAAAGATATTCTAAAAATGGAAGGAGATACAACAGAACAAACCTGCTAAAAACCTCATCCAGCTGATGAGACACAGCTAGGGCAAGTCCACCAACAATAAGCTAAGACCTTCAAAGCTAATGCATTTAGTGAGCTGCAAGAATAGCCCCACAGACTGGGCCTGTGATTTAAAGCATCTATTTTATGGTGCATGGTGAGGATCATAAGTGTGATACACCAAGGAACAAAAGCTACAGTCCTGGGTAGGACAATAAAATGAATGTGTTGGAAGGAACTGCCGATGGTGGTTTACACCGTTTATTTCTGTCACTGGTGTAAAATGGACAATCTTGAACCGCATGGACTTGAAGGACTCTGTGGAGCATCTCTTTCCGTGGATCTAATAAAAAGGACAGTTAATAACAGAGTAAGGTTGAAGGTCTCCACTCTCTGAAAAATTATCTTATAAACAACAGCAAAGAATCCTTCTGTTCCTTGGCTGCTCTAAGTGGTTGCAATATATCCAAAGCTCTCAATAGGATGAAACGCTTTCCTCTCTGGCTATGTGGCCAAAACAGCAGTGAATATTGTCGAGGGGCTCTTGTAATGCTATCTCCTTATGTTACTATAAGAAAATAACTGCAGATGCTGGTACAAATCGAAGGTATTTATTCACAAAATGCTGGAGTAACTCAGCAGGTCAGGCAGCATCTCGGGAGAGAAGGAATGGGTGACGTTTCGGGTCAGACTGATGTTACTTTATGGATGGATCGCAGAATGGACACAAAAGGCCAGAGGAAAGGAGCTACTGATTAAACTCATTGCTCGCTCCGAAAAGCTCATTCTCCCAGTGCCGTGATCCAGCGTGATGTCAGAGAAGGTGAGAAGCATAAGGAATGCCTGATATTAGTAGCTGTTTATCGTTGTCCAAACTCTCTTCATCACAAGCTGGGATCAAGGAGGTGTTTAGCCTGTTATAAATGTAATTGGTGGCTTTTGAGGTGATTGGTCCCAGTCCCATTAATTTCCTGTGGAGATTTTCCATAACTTGCCTCCAGCTTGGTAAAAGTCCTCTGCTTTTAGTTTAGTTTAGAATAGTCATAAGGTCACAAGTGATGGGAGCAGAATTAGGCCATTCGGCCCATCAAGCCTGCTCCGCCATTCAACCATGGCTGATCTATTTCTCCTTCCTAAACCCCATTCTCCTGCCTTCGCCCCGTAACCCCTGCCACCCGTACTAATCAGAGGGTAACCGAGCCAGTACTTCAGGTTGATGATCGTTCATCAGGCAGCAACTTTAAAACCTATAGATGTAAAAGCAGGATTGATACTTGAGATTTAGACAACTTATCATGTGGAGATTGCACTATGACAGATTGATTGGGATGTGCGGCCTGCTTCCATGCTGCGATTTTAACTTATTTTAGGTTAAAGAATGGACACTGTCTGAACAATCTGTAACAAGGTCAGTTTGGAACTGTTTCACCCTGCTAACCAGTGTGAGTACTACCAAAATGGCAGGTCCTTTTGAACAAAAATATAAGAAAATATATTTTCCCTCAAGCCTGCCCTGCCTTTCAATATGATCGTGGAATATAAGATCATTAGGTCATAAGTGATAGGAGCAGAATTAGGCCATTTGGCCCATCAAGTCTGCTCTGCCAATCAATCAAAGATGATCTATCTCTCCCTCTCAACCCCATTCTCCTGCCTTCTCCCCATAACCACTGACACCCATACTAATCAAGAATCTATCTATCTCTGCCTTAAAAATATCCATTGACTTGGCCTCCACAGCCTTCTGTGGCAAAGAATTCCACAGCTTCACCACCCTCTGACTAAAGAAATTCCTCCTCATCTTCCTAAAGGAACGTCCTTTAACTCTGAGGTTATGGCCTCTAGTCCTAGATGCAACCATTAGTGGAGACGTCCTCTCACCATCCACTCAATCCAAGCCTTTCGCTGTAAGGTGAAGATCAATATTGATTGATCTGCTCAGGGCTCACCTCCTCTTCTGCACCTGTTCCCTATTCTCCCTCAACTCCCTGACATACCTCAACTCCCCAAATAATTCAACTCCTCTTTAAATTTCTCCAGTGTCCTAATCTCCACTACTTTCCATGGTGGAGAATTCCACAAATTCACAACACTTTGTGTGAAGTTCTTACGGATTCCAGTTTTAAATGACCACCTCTTAATCTTATAACTATATCAGGATGCTCAGGAAGCATCTCGACATCTGCCCTGTCATGCCCCCTCAGGATCTTATAGGTCTCAATAAGATTATTCTTCTGTGATGTACATAATGTTCCATTAATTGCTGCAAATAAACACAGACTCAGAGAGCAACTAGAAAAGTGTTGGAAGCAACTGCAGATGCTGGTTTACATCGAAAAGACACAAAATGCTGGAGTAACTCAGCGGGGCAGGCAGCATCTCTGGAGAGAAGGAATGGGTAACGTTTCGGGTTGAGACCCTTCTTCTGGATGCAGCTGGATCCCATGCGATCTTTGCTCATGAGGTCATAAGGTCATAAGTGATAGGAATAGAATTAGTCCATTCGGCCCATCAAGTCTACTGTGGAGAGCTCCAACCGCAGGGCCTGTGGACTTTAACATCGTGAAGCCCACGTGCGGTCCCTGTTAAGAAGAGGCTGGCTTGGGAGCTCCATGCCGCGGAGAGTGTTTCAACTGTCCCGACGCGGGGAATTTCGATCATCCCGACGCGAGGGCCTCGGACAGTCGGCAGCGGCTGAGGAATGTGGAATCCGCTGTGGTGGATGTTTATGTTACATTTTATTTTCTGTAGCTGTGTGTCTTATAGCTTTTCACTTGGTATGGCTGTATGGTAACTCAAATTTCACTGTACCTTAATTGGAACATGTGACAATAAATTGATCTTGAAATCTAAATGGTCTCCTGTGCAATTGATTTCTGCAACAAATGAGCCTGCATTTCCCACAGTCAACTTGCAGTCTACGACATAAGCCGCCTATTAAATGTCAGAGGTGGATACCTTTTTAATTTGACTATCAAATTTACCTATGTTCTACCTAAGAACACTGACACAGCTGCTGACAACCTTCTACCGCTGCACCATAGAGAGCATCCTAACACATGGCATCCCTGTGTGGTACCTCAGCTGCACGGAGGCAGAGAGGAAAGCTCTTCAGCGGGTAGTCCATAGAGCTCAGAGGACCATCGGAACACAGCTACCAGCCTTGGAGGGCATCTACAACACACGATGCCTCAGAAAAGCCACCAGCATCCACAAAGACTCTTCACACCCCTGCAACAGTCTGTTCGAACTCCTTCCATCGGGCAGACGATACAAGGCCTTCTACGCCCGCACCTCCAGACTCAGGAACAGCTTCATCCCCAGGGCCATAGCTGCTATGAACCGGTCCTGCTGAGCCGGATGGTCACAACGAAGATGTCGCTTCCAAAAACTCGTCCAGTCCCAGGAAGGCCAAGTAGTGTTGTAGTGACAGGGCAAAGATCAACCAGTATCCAACCTCCATCATGCCAGACTGGAATCAACACCAAAGTAAGTTTAAAAAAAAAACTATTGTCTTTTCATGCCTTTCAGTAATTCTAGATTAGTCTCTTCATACTGCAGCAGGTTTTGGAGGCAATAAGTGCAACACTCAATGCCAACTGGCATAGTAATCTGAGCAAGGCCAGATACTGATGAGAAAGACACAATGCTGGAGTAACTCATTGGGACAGGCAGCATCTCTGGAGAGAAGGAATGGGTGACGTTTTGGGTCTGACCCATCAGATGAGTCTGAGGAAGGGTGTCGACCCAGGCTTCAGATGTGCTTTGAATGGTGGGTGGAAGAAGGTATAAAGTTCTCCAACTAAACGTCTCGACTAAAGTCGATGATTTTGTTTAGAACTTGTATTTAAAAATCATCCTTTAGAACAGAACAATTTTAGAAAATATTCAAAAGGCCAGGCAATGTCTGAAGAAAGGGTTTGTATTTCCGATTGATCATTTAACAGAGGCTTATCAGCAACTGTTTTTCATTGTAAATGCTACCTGGTATCTTCTGCATTTTTAAATCTGCACTGTCATATTATTCTGCACCAATACTGACACTGAATTTTAATTCTAATCAGTTTAGCCATTTTAAGCACAAGGTCACATACCCAATGCCTTGAAAAGGTGTTTAGTTTCGTATAGAGATGCAGTGTGCCCTTTGGCCCACTAGGCACAGCAGACAGACCAGTGAGCTCCGTGTACACTAGCACAATCCTACACACTAGGGGCAATTTCCAATCTTTACCAATCGAAGCCAATCAACTTACAAATATGTACATCTTTGGAGACACTGGAGCACCCAGAAAAAAACCCCACGCAGTCACAGGGAGAACGTACAAACTCCATACAGCCAGCACCTGTTGTTAGGATTGAACCCGGGCCTCTGGTGCTGTAAGGCAGCGACTCTTCCGCTGTGCTACTGTGCCTACTGGCATTTGGATAGTACTGTGTGCCTTTTCATAGAGCAATATTTAGAATGGAGAAATCTTTATTTTTTGCAAAGACTGTTCTCTTTCAGATACCTGCGAAAGCAGAGCCTATTGTCTCAAAGATACCTAGAATGAAGAAAAAATCTCCACAGGCAACTTCAAAGAAGCCTATCCAGGAACCTAAAAGATCTGAATCTAAACTAGGTAAATGCTGTAAATGGAGGCATTTTTGCTTAAAGTTAAATATACAATTAAACTATAAATCTGGTGCTTGGGGAATGTTAAGTAAACATCATGAATGTAGAGGTAAATGCTGATCTGCAAATGGTCTTTATTAATGGTCTGCTGCTTTTAAAGATTTTAATCTAGATGGCTTGGAAAAGTATGTAGTCCTGGGCAGGAATGATGTGCTTTGTTTTTAGAATTGAATTGAAACTAGGTTGAATGGCATCGACATCTAATTCAACAAGATAGACCAGGGCGGCACGGTAGCGCAGCGGTAGAGTTGCTGCTTTACAGCGAATGCAGCGCCGGAGACTCAGGTTCGATCCTGACTACGGGTGCTGCACTGTAAGGAGTTTGTACATTCTCCCCATGACCTGCGTGGGTTTTCTCCGAGATCTTCGGTTTCCTCCCACACTCCAAAAACGTACAGGTATGTAGGTTAATTGGCTGGGTAAATGTAAAAATTGTCCCTAGTGGGTGTAGGATAGTGTTAATGTGCGGGGATCGCTGGGCGGCACGGACTTGGTGGGCCGAAAAGGCCTGTTTCCGGCTGTATATATATGATATGTCAGCAAAGATGACAGTGAAGACAAAGATAGCAGTCTACAACGCCTGTGTCAACAGCACGCTGCTGTACGACAGTGAGACATGGACTACATATGCCAGACTGGAGAGAAGACTCAACACCTTCCACCTTAGAATCATCCGCCGTATCCTGGGTATATCCTGGCAGGACAGAGTGTCCAATGCTGAGATTCTGTATCACGCTGGCCTTCCGAGTATGTACACTCTACTCAGGCAGCGCAGGCTGCAGTGGCTGGGCCATGTCCACCGCATGGAGGATGGCCGTATTCCAAAAGACATCCTCTATGGAGAGCTAACATCTGGGAGGAGAACCATCGGCCGCCCCCAGCTACGTTACAAGGATGTCTGCAAGAGAGATTTGAAGGCACTCAACATGGATGTGGAGTCCTGGGAGAGCCTTGCAGCTGACCGCACGAGGTGGAGAGGTACCCTGAACCAACATCTCAAAACGGGGGAAGAGAAACTGATGAACGCAGCGGCAGACAAGCGGGCACGCAGAAAGGAGCGCAGCAACTTCAACAGACCAGAGACCACACACAAATGTGACCTTTGTGACAGGGACTGTCACTCCCGCATTGGTCTCTTCAGCCACAAGCAATGCTGCTGTAGCCGAGGTGTGGAGCAAGCACCCAACTAGGTTGCATCACCCATGGTCAGCCATGACCGAGGGGGTCTAAGAAGAAGATATTCCAGTAAAGCAGAAGTGCGAATGTAGATTTGCTAAGAAACAACAGCAGGGTTCTGGATGGAACTTTACGGAAGGTACAATGTAGGAGGCTGCCCGGGATGATCAAACTTATCTTCCAGATGTAATAGAGAAACAGCTGCAAACTTGGACAGTTCCAAACAAAGAAATCTGGAAGTATTTCCTAAACTGGCTTCCGGGAAAATGTTTCTTTCAAAACTGAGAATGATACAGTGTGGGAAGGAACTGCAGATGCTGGTTTACACCAATGATAGGCACAAAATGCTGAAGCGACTCAGCGGGACAGGCAGCATCTCTGGAGAGAAGGAATGGGTGACGTTTCGGGTTAGGACCCTGTAATGAAGTGATTATACCAACGCTGTAATACAACACATGGCTTTTAATGCAGCACTTACATCACATGAGGTGCAGTACATTCCAGCCCCGAGCTGCTGCACCTACTGACTGACGCAGGCAAGTTCTTAATATATACAGCACATAACGGGCGGGACTACTACTAACAAACACGGCGATTGGCTAGCATGCAATAGCCCATCTACATCACTACTAACAAACACTACGATTGGCTAGCATGCAATAGCCCGTCTACAGATCCCTCTTCAGACTGAGACTCAGGGGACAGGGAGACATAGAGATGTGGAAGGGTAAGGTGTGAAAACACAGATCAAAGGGGACGCTGTCCAAGGAAATGTAGAATGGCACATGGTTAGCTGAGGGGAAGGCCACAACAAGGCATACAATCAGTAATATTATGTCAGTAATAGAATGATACTGTTTGGAAATCGATGGATGTGGAGCAAAGACATAATGCAGTCCAGTCATAACCTGGTTGAATAGAGGAACAAACTGAAGGAGCGGAATGGCCATCTCTCATTCCTGATGTTCCTCAAAGAGAAAGAATAACTACGTGGTTGGCATCCCATGTGGATTGATCTCCGGTGATCAGAGAGGGGTCAGTCCTGCCTCCAGCGAACAGAGCATACAGGTGTAGGCTTGCATGTGGCTTATATTATGGGCCCTAGTGAGACTGCACCTGGAGTTTTGGTCTCCAGATTTGAGGAAGGATATTCTTGCTATTGAGGGCGTGCAGCGTAGGTTCACTAGGTTAATTCCCGGAATGGCGGGACTGTCATATGTTGAAAGACTGGAGCAACTAGGCTTGTATACACTGGAATTTAGAAGGATGAGAGGGGATCTTATCGAAACATATAAGATTATTAAGGGGTTGGACACGTTAGAGGCAGGAAACATGTTCCCAATGTTAGGGGGAGTCCAGAACAAGTGGCCACAGATTAAGAATAAGGGGTAGGCCATTTAAAACGGAGATGAGGAAAAACGTTTTCAGTCAGAGAGTTGTAAATCTGTGGAATTCTCTGCCTCAGAAGGCAGTGGAGGCCAGTTCTCTGAATGCATTCAAGAGAGAGCTAGATAGAGCTCTTAAGGATAGCGGAGTCAGGGGGTATGGGAAGAAGGCAGGAACGGGGTACTGATTGAGAATGATCAGCCATGATCACATTGAATGGTAATGCTGGCTCGAAGGGCCGAATGGCCTACTCCTACTCCTGCACCTATTGTCTATTGAAAGTGCTCCATAATCTGCCTTCTCATAATACTGTCATCAACTATACTCAAGCTTAAGATCCAAGTCACTACCAGGCTCAGGACTGGCCGATCGCTTCACTGAACACCTTCGCTCAGTCCGTCTGGACCAACCTGATCTCCTGGTTGCCAAACACTTTAATTCCTCTTCCCATTCCCACACTGACCTTTCTGTCCTAGGCCTCCTCCATTGTCAGAGTGAGGCCAAACGCAAATTGGAGGAACAGCATCTCATATTTCAGTTGAGCAGCTTACACCCCAGCGGTATGAATATTGATTTCTCTGGCTTCAAGTAACCTTTCCATCCCCCCTCTCTCTCCATCCCACCTCCACCCAAGTTGTACCAGCTTCTAAGTCATCGTGTTGAGTCTCATTGTCTATTTGTTTTCACCTGGCACACGGCTAACAATGGCCTGTTTCCTTTATCTTTGTCACTTTTTTGCATATCTTTCATTCTTTTGTTCTATATCTCTCTACATCACTGTCTATATCTCTCATTTCCCTTTCCCCTAACTCTCAGTCTGAAGAAGGGTCTTGACCCAAAACGACACCTATTCCTTTTCTCCAGGGATGCTGTCTGACACACTGAGTTACTCCAGCTTTTCATGTCTATCTTTCGGTTAAACCAGCATCTGTAGTTCCTTCCTACACAACCTATTCAACCTATCCACCGGGTGGTGGTACCAAGACTGGCTGCCTCGCCAACAGTCTGCCTGACCTTTCTACTGTTTTTATTATTTTAAGTATGTGTTAAAAGTATGTTTTAGTGTTTCTCGGTTTGTTTTATGTGGGGGGGTGGGGGGAATTTGGGGGAGACTTTTTTTCAATCTCTTGCCTCGACGGAGATGCGATTTTTCTCCGTATCGTATCTCCGTCCCCACTGCGGCCTAACATCGAGGAGTTGGCGGCCTTTCCTGGAGACCGGCCTGGCGGTTCATGTCACGTGCGCGGCGGGGCCTGTGGACTTTAACATCGTGAAGCCTGCGGTCTCTGGTAAGAAGAGGCCGACTCGGGAGCTCCATGCCGCGGAGCGTTTTTCAATCATCCTGACGCCAGAGTTTCGATCATCCCGTCGCGAGGGCTTTGGACAGTCGGCGACTGCGGATGATTCGACAGCCCCGACCGCGGGTGAACAACGAGGAAGTTGATTGAATATTACCTTCCATCACAGTGAGGAACGTGGAATCTGCTGTGGTGGATGTTTATGTTAAATTTTATTTTATGTGGCTGTGTGTCTTGTTGCTTTTCACTTAGTATGGCTGTCTGGTAACTCAAATTTCACTGTATCTTAATTGGTACACGTGACAATAAATTGATCTTGAAATCTTGATCTTTCTCTTGAAATCATGCCTACTTCTCACACCATGGACCATACCTGTGACTGGCATTAATGCGTTAGAAGGAACTGCAAATGCTGGTTTAAACCGAAGATCGGCACAAAATGCTGGAGTAACTCAGCGGGACAGGCGGCATCTCTGGAGAGAAGGAATGGGTGACGTTTCGGGTCGAGACCCCTCTTTAGTCTGACTAAGGGTCTCGACCCGAAACGTCACCCATTCCTTCTCTCCAGAGATGCTGCCCGCCCCGCTGAGTTACTCCGGCATTTTATGTTTATCTACAGGAAATGAAAGGGTTAATTAACACGATACAGCTTTAACCAAGCCTCTAAATAAAGCATTGTTTAGGTGTTGTTATCTAACACTGAGAGCCGGTTAAAAGAATCGTGAGAACAACCGCAATTACTGAGATTCACCTTCCACAGTCCTGACACTCCCTCTTATACACAACACTGCATAAATAAATGCCTACATGAGGTATTTGCCTTACTGATATATCCATTACATCACAATGCCAATTAGCTATGAAATCTCATGGGCCATTGCTTAGTATCACATTCACCTAGAGCAAAAGGCAAACAGTGTAACCATGAATAAACAAACACATTCTTAGACAAGAACCTTGTCCCCGACAACTCTCACCATCTTCTACAGATGCACCATGGAAAGCATTTTATCAGGATGCGTCACAGCTTGGTTTGGGAACAGCTCCATCCAAGGCCGCAAGAAACTGCAGCGAATTGTGGACGCAGCCCAGATCATCACACAAACCCACCTCCCTTCCATTGACTCCATTTATACCTCACGCTGCCTCGGCAAGGCCAGCAGCACAATCAAGGGCGAGTCGCACCCTGGCCACTCCCTCTCCTCCCCTCTCCCATCAGGCAAAAGGTACAGAAGTGTGAAAACGTACACCTCCAGATTCAGGGACAGTTTCTTCCCAGCTGTTATCAGACAACTGAATCATCCCACCACAACCAAAGAGCAGTGCTGAACTACCATCTACCTCTTTGGTGACCCTTGATTGGACTTTGCTGGCTTTACCTCGCACTAATCGTTATTCCCTTATCATGTATCTATACACTGTAATTGGCTCGATTGTAATCATGTATTGTCTTTCTTTTGACTGGATAGCACACGAAGAAAACTTTTCACTGTACCTCGGTACACGTGACAATAAACTAAACTGAACTAAGCTTTTTACCAATATAGTACAGGTCAAACCTGTCCAATTTGTTCACACTGTTGCCAATTCCAATGGACCAAAAAACCTAAACTTATGATTGCACCTTTCATGGGATCGGAACAAAGTGCACTGCAACACATGAAGATATTTTGGAAGAGTGAGCACAGTTGTAATACAGGAACCCCAGCAATAAAACACAGTGGTGTGTGGGGAGTGGATGGGAAAGTGGGATAACATAGAACAAATGTCAATGGTCAGCGTGGACTCGCTAGGCCGAAGAGCCTGTTTCCATGCTCGATCTCTAAATTAAACTTTACGGCACGGAAGGGCAGTCAGTCATTTGTGCCTTGCTGGCCCTCAGAGCTTTCTCATGTGCTCTCATCCCGTCCTTACTCCCATTATCTAGAAGTCCCCTTGCACAAGTAAAATATCAGAAATTACGTATTAGTGTTTACATCCACATAATCCCAATGCTCAAATCACCCAATTTCGCTCTCAATTTTTCTTTTTAACTGTGCATATGTATTCTGTTGGAGACCATTTCTAGCCTGCAGACAGAGATTAACTGCAAGAATTAAATATCCACTAAAATCCATCATTGTAGATAAATGTGAGGTTATCCACTTTGGCGGCAAAAATAAGGAGGCAGATTATTATCTCAATGGTGTCAGATTAGGTAAAGGGGAAGTGCAATGAGACCTGGGTGTCCTTGTACACCAGTCACTGAAAGTAAGGGTGCAGGTACAGCAGGCAGTGAAGAAATCTAATGGCATGTTGGCCTTCATAACAAGAGGAGTAAAGAGGTTCTTCTGCAGTTGTACAGGGCCTTGGTGAGACCACATCTAGAGTATTGTGTGCAGTTTTGGTCTCCAAATTTGAGGAAGGATATCCTTGCTATTGAGACAGTGCAGCGTAGGTTCACGAGGTTAATCCCCGGGATGGCGGGACTGTCATATAAGGAAAGATTGGAAAGACTGGGCTTGTATTCACTGGAGTTTAGAAGGATGAGAGAGGATCTTATAGAGACGTATAAAATTATGAAAGGATGCAGGAAAAATGTTCCCAATGTTGGGCGAGTCCAGAACTAGGGGCCATAGTCTAAAAATAAAGGGGAGGCCATTTAAAACTGAGGTGAGAAAAAACTTTTTCACCCAGAGAGTTGTGAATTTGTGGAATTCTCTGCCACAGAGGGCAGTGGAGGCCAATTCACTGGATGGATTTAAAAGAGTGTTAGATAGAGCTCTAGGGGTTTAGTGGAATCAAGGAATATGGGGAGAAGGCAGGCACAGGTTACTAATTGTGGATGATCAGCCATGATCACATTTAATGGTGGTGCTGGCTCGGCCAAGTGGCCTCCTCCTGCACCTATTTTCTATGTTTCTATATTTTCTATGTAAAATCAAAAGTAATGACAGCCAGCAGAAGACCACCTTTATACCTGCTCCACCTCGAGCTCCAACCTCCTAAAACTAGGGCTTAGGCAGTCACAATAAATAAGATTCATAAAGCATGAAAACGGGGTCTCGCCCTTCGAGTTAGTTCATAAATTCTTAAGTTCTAGGAGCAGAATAGGTCTACGCCATTCAATCATGGCTTATCTACCCTTCCCTCCCAACCCCATTCTCCTGCCTTCTCCCCATAACCCATGACAACTGTACTAATCAAGAATCCCTCTTGACTTATCCACTTATCCAAAATGTCCACTGACTTGACTTCCACAGTCTTCTGAGGCAAAGAATTCCACAGATTTACCACCCTCTGACAAAATAAATTCCTTCTCATCTCCTTTGATAGAGGCTTGGATAGAGTGGATGTGGAGAGGATGTTTCCACTAGTGGGGAGTCTAGGACTAGAGGTCACAGCCTCAGAATTAAAGGACGTCCTTTTAGGAAGGAGATAGAAACATAGATAATAGGTGCAGGAGGAGGCCATTCGGCCCTTCGAGTCAGCACTGCCATTCATTGTGATCATGGCTGATCATTCACAATCTGTAACCTGTGCCCAACTTCTCGAGAGGAATTTCTTTAGTCAGAGAGTGGTGAATCTGTGGAATTCTTTGCCACAGAAGGCTGTCAGTCGATATTTTTAAGGCAGAGATAGATAGACTCTTGATTAGTATGGGTGTCAGATGTTATGGAGAGAAGGCAGGAGAATAGGGTTAGGAGGGAGAATTAGATCAACCATGATTGAATGGCGGGGTAGACTTTCTGGGCTGAATGGCCTAATACTGCTCCTAAGCCTTATGATCATGATCTTTCTAAAGGTACTTTCTTTTATTCTGAGATTATGGTCTCTGGTCCTAGACTCTCCGACTAGCTAGCGAGCTAACTAACTAGATAGCTGACTTTCAAACACCCATTTACACCAAACCCTATTTTCCTTCCACATTGCCATCCAGTCTCCCTTCGTTCTACCACTAAGCTGCACTCGAGAAGCAATTCACACGACCAATTAACCCAACAACCTGCACGCCGTTGGGGCCTGGGAGGAAACAATAGTAGCCCGATGAAAACCAACGTGGTTATAGGAGAACGTGCAGGCTTCACAGAAGCAGCGGTCATGGTCAGGGTTGAACCTGGGTTGCTGGATCTATGAAGCAGTCGCTCTACTGGCTGCACTGCTGTGTCACTACTGCCACATTTGCTACCAGTATACAAGGTAGTTGTGCAGAAAGCTTTGGATAAGTTGTCAACTAGAAAGAGGTGGTGCAGCGGTAGAGTTGCTGCCTTACAGTGCTTTCAGCGCCAGAGACCTGGGTTCCATCCCGACTGCGGGTGCCGTCTGTACGGAGTTTGTACGTTCTCCCCATGACCTGCGTGGGCTTTCTCCGAGATAGACAATAGACAATAGACAATAGGTGCAGGAGGAGGCCAATCGGCCCTTCGAGCCAGCACCGCCATTCAATGTGATCATGGCTGATCAATCTCAATCAGTACCCCGTTCCTGCCTTCTCCCCATACCCCCTGACTCCGCTATCCTTAAGAGGTCTATCTAGCTCTCTCTTGAATGCATTCAGAGAATTGGCCTCCACTGCCTTCTGAGGCAGAGAATTCCACAGATTCACAACTCTCTGACTGATCTTCGGTTTCTTCCCACACTCCAAAGACGTACAGGTTTGTAGGTTAATTGGTTTGGTATAAATGTAAAACTGTCCCTAGTGTGTGTAGGCTAGTGTTAATGTGCGGGGATCGCTGGTCGGTGCGGACTCGGTGGGCCGAAGGGCCTCGTTTCCGCGCTGTATCTCTAAACTAAACTAAACTATATTTCGAGGGATCCATTTCCAAAATTCTTCTGTGATGTGTGGATTGGGATGGAAGGGAGACTGAAAGACAGAGCAAGAACATTCACTCCAACTGTGCATTCTAATAACAAAATCAACCAGCCACACAGTTTATAACAAGCGATGCAAACAGTGAAGTGTCTCCTCTGTGAATGCTCTTGGATGGCTCACATGACCTCTCGGCATCCTCCCTCCCACCCGACCCGGTCACACAGACACATTATTGAGTTGCTTAATCTGAAGGGATCATTGCACAAAACTTCTTTTGATGCAATTATTATTCAGAGTACAACAATTTAATGCTTTAAATATGGTACTGTGCTGCACTAAACACAAGAATACAAGCTGCCGCACAGATGCCTGCCAGAATAATATGCAGGAAATTGCTGCATATTTGTTCCATTATAAACACTGCTTTGTCCCACTCGAGCCACTAGCACAGCAAAGAAATAAATCGCTTGGTGCCAACACATAGAAATAAAATGTAAATAGAAAATAAGAGAGCAAGTCCTACATAATGTGGTCTTTTTGAGACAGAGGAGCTCTATTCAGTTTGTAAACTATCTTCTCCAAGTCACAGTGGACCCCATATCAGTGCCAACTCCTCTGCATACAGACATTGTTAACTAATTGCGTAGGAAGGAACTGCAGATGCTGGTTTACACTGAAGATAGAGTCAAAAAGCTGGAGCAATTCAGCGGGACAGGCAGCATCTATCTCTGCAGAGAAGGAATGGGTAAGGTTTCGGTTCGAGACCCTTCTTCAATGTTCATACCACTGGGTTGTAAGCCGCCCGAGCGAAATATGAGGTGCTGTTCCTCCAATTTGCGTTTAGCCTCACGGTCACAATGGAGAAGGCCCAGGACAGAAAATTCAGTGTGGGAATGGGAAGGGGAATTAAAATGTTTAGCAACCGGGAGATCAGGTGGATCCAGGCGGACTGAGCGAAGGTGTTCAACGAAACGATCGCCCAGTCTACATTTGGCCTCTGGATAATCACACTGGATGTGGGGCTATGAGAGTGGACAGTGTCCATACCAGATACTTAAGTTCCTGTCTCACTCAGGCGATTTTAAGGCGACTGCCGACGACTAGGCTGTCGCCGAACGTTCGCCTGGGTGTTGCGGGCATGATCGTGAGGAGTCTTCCAAAGATCGTAGTGGATCTCGGCGCGTCGCTGAGTAATCAAATGGTTTGGAATCTCTCGGCGACAGCTGGCTTGTCGTCAGGTATCGTTGCTTATTGCGGGCGCTGTCGCCTGCTGTCCCCAGGTTTTATAGGTTCTCTTAAGATACATTTAGAAGCACATAATATTAAAATAAGTAAAGTCATTTCAAAATACCATACAATGCTTGTGTTTAACCAATTTATTTACCGTCAGGACATTTGACAGATAGATTGGAGGCGACAGTTTGACGGTCAGGTAAACGTGGGAATTTTCGTGATGTTTTTGGCCTCAGCCATTACATTTAAAGTGGGCTCCCAACCCAGATATGCAACCCAGAAACCAGATATGCATCTCCCGTACATTTTCAAAGAATGCCCACACACTTTTCACAAAAATCCACTGAACCACTTTTTAAATTATTTTTTTAAATACAGCTATTAGTAAACTGGAAGTAAATCTGGTTTATTCCTTGTTACAGTGATGCTTGGTTTTTAAGTAACCCATACAAGATGTTATAGTTCAAAACTCTCAAGTACTTACCGACTTGTCAGTGATTTCAGCGCAAATTAGGACGCCGGAGAAGCATTGACGGCGTGGGAATTTCGCGATGTTTCCGAAGACGGTGTAATCTCGACCTGACTCGGTCATCGCCGTGGTCATTGTCGTCGGGTAAAAAAAAAGTTCGGCGATCTGCTACGGCTTTGACAGTCGCCGGCAGTCGCCAAAAAGATCGCCTAAAGTGGGACAGGTCCTTTACTGACCTGGAGACATTTGTGGTAAGCCACGCTGTGACTGCTGTAGAAATGAGGTATGAGAAGCTCTTTCACATCAAGGCAATACATAATAATGTGTGGGTTCGGCAGGACACTAGAAAAAAATACTGAATTCAATAGGAAAAGGGGAATGGCATTACAATAAACAGAGTCGTATCTCGGACAAAGGAAGATCATTTTGAACATTAACTACCTGTCATCACAGCTCCAAGACGTCACTACAAGGGTTTCTGAGGACAGTACCTCAGCCTCAACCATCTTCAGTCGTCTTGTAGAATCTACTGAACCCCACGACAGAAAGCAAAGAACAAACGACGCTTAGCTGAGCCAGACACCTTGTCACGTTTATTCTGGAAGTGTCTTTTACCTACATTCTCACCAATCATAACCCGTGTGCTTATAAGGCAGACTACAATCTGCCTTGGAGTTGTTATTGAGCTCTTGTGGCTGAACCTCCTCGTGTGGCTGCTGGCAAGTCGCCAGCGGTGACAGGCTGTAAGCAAAACCAACGTGGGCGTGAAGACGCCACAGTCGCATGAGGGCGGCACGGTGGCGCAGCGGTAGAGTTGCTGTCTTACAGTGCTTGCAGCACCAGACACCCGGGTTCCATCCCGACTACGGGTGCTGTCTGTACGAAGTTTGTACGTTCTCCCCGTGACTGCGTGGGTTTTCTCCGAGATCTTCGGTTTCCTCCCACACTCCAAAAACGTGCAGGTTTGTAGGTTAATTGGTTTGGTATAAGTGTAAAAAACTTGTCCCTAATGTGTGTGTAGAGTAGTGTTAGTGTTTGGGGATCGCTGGTCGGCACGGACTCGGTGGGCCGAAGGGCCTGTTTCCGCGCTGTATCTCTAAAACAAAACAAAAAACTAAAACTAATGAAATTCCCCGTTTCATTGATCAGTAGTGCAGATGCTTCCTGATGATTGCACAACACTCAGTTTCGCTCAGCAAATGAAGCAGTCCATGACTGCGTGCAACAAGACTATAAATGATTCAGGCATGTGCTGGGGAGTGCCAAGTAATAGTCATATGTACCTAGAGTCATGCAGCATGGAAATAAGGCTCTTCTGCACACCAATTACCAACCACACATTTACAATACAAGTTTCAATGAGAGCAGATTTAACAACTTGCCACAGAACATGCAGGGAAACTGCAGCCATTAAAGTCAGGCCTGCTTAAGAGGCAAGTCTTGACCCTGACAGAGTTAGGCACAAAATGCTGGAGTAACTCAGCGGGACAGGCAGCATCTCTGGGGAGAAGGAATGGGTGACGTTTCGGGTCACAGAGAGTAACAGGATTGGAGGAGCTTATAGAGACAACGAGAGGGGTAACCGAGGAGGGTTCCGAAAACAAGGATGGGAATTTTCTGCGTATCTTTCATTCATTTTGTTCTAAATCTCTCTGTATCAACGTATATATGTCTCAGTTCCCTTTCCCCTGACTTTCGGTCTGAAGAAGGGTCTTGACCCGAAACGTCACCCATTCCTCTCTCTCTCCAGAGATGCTGCCTGTCCCGCTGAGTTACTCCAGCATTTTGTGTCTACCTTGGGAATTTTTAAATTGTGCTGTCCCAAACCAGGCGACATTGACATGAAACAATACTTCTGTCAACTCTGTTTCATGTATCCACCGATGCAGTCTGAGCGTTTCCAGCACATACTACTGTCTCACTGGCCCTCCACTACGCACGGGACCCATCTGGATAACAGGAACACATACGCCAGGCTGCTACTCATCGGCTACAGGCCGGCGTTCAACACTGCCGTCCCCTCCACACTCACCACCAAGCTCCAAGACCTGGGTCTCTGAACCTGTTTTTGCAACTGGATCCTTGACTTCCTCCTTGGCAGGTCTCAATCAGTGCAGATTGGTTACAACATCTCCACCCCACCGACCATCAACACAGGTGCACTTTTAACTGTCCTGCAGAATTTATAATTTATTTATAATTTATGTACAATGTATGTTTTTGTGCATTATCTTAGAACATGACCGGTGGAGTTCCCCAGGGATCTGTGCTGGGACCTCTGTTGTTTCTAAGATGTATAAACAACGGACATAAATGTAGACGGGTTGGTTATTAATTTGAAGACCACACCAAAGTTGATGGAGTTGCAGACAGTGCAGGTGTACATCAGGTGTAGAAATGGCAAAGAAATGGCAGGTGGAGTTTCCGAACAAGTGGGAGGTGTTGTAGTTTGGGGAGGTCGAAAGCAAGGGGAAAGTACACAATTAATGGCAAGACCCTTAACAGCATTGATATACAGAGGGATCTTGGGGGTCCAAGTCCATATCTATGTGAAAGTGGCAGCACAGGTAGAGAGTGGTAAAGGGGACGAATGGTATGTTTACGGCCTGTTTCCTTTATCATCGTTGCTTCTTGGCATATCTTTCAATCATTTTTTCCCGTCTCTCTCTGCATCACCGTCTATAACGCTCATTTCCCTTTCCCCTGACTCTCAGTCTGAAGAAAGGTTTCGACCCGAAACGTCACCTAATCCCTTTTCTCCAGAGATGCTGCCTGACCCACTGAGTTGCTCCAGTGTCTTTTGTGTCGATCATTGAGTCTAAGGGTCAGGACGTCATGTTGCAGCTTTACAGGACTTTGCTGAGGCTGCATTTCTGAAATTGTGTGTAGTTCTGGTCGCCCCATTACAGAAAGGACGTGGAGGCTTTGGAGAGGGTGCTGATGAGGTTTGCCAAAATGCTGCCTGGATTAGAGAATAATAGCAAAAAGAAGTGGTTGGATAAACGTGGATCATTTTCCAACTGGAGCGTCGGAAGAAATGCGAAGACTTGATATCAGAATATAAAATTATAAGAAGCTTAAATAGCCTCGACAGTCAGTACCAATTTCCCTGCGTGGAAATGTCAAAGACCAGTGAGCATGCTTTTAAGGTGAGAGGGGCAAAGTTTAAAGTAGAGGGAGGTGGGTACCTGAAACCCACTGCCAGAGGGGGCGATGAACACAGATACGATCGTGGCCTTTAAGAGGTTCACAGATAGAATATGCAGGGAATGGAGGAACGTAGATCACGTGCATGGCAGAGGAGATTAGTTTAACTTGGCACAGACCTCGTGGGCTGAAGGGCCTGTTTCTGTGCTGTACTGTTCTATGTTCTTTGTGCTGGAGATCTTACAGCGAGCGAGATTATCATTGTACTTGTACCACATAGAAACATGGAAACATAGAAAATAGGTGCAGGAGTAGGCCATTCGGCCCTTCGAGCCTGCACCGCCATTCAATATGATCATGGCTGATCATCCAGCTCAGTAACCTGTACCTGCCTTCTCTCCATACCCCTTGATCCCTTTAGCCACAAGGGCCACATCTAACTCCCTCTTAAATATAGCCAATGAACTGGCCTTAACTACCTTCTGTGGCAGAGAATTCCACAGACTCACCACTCTCTGTGTGAAGAAATGTTTTCTCATCTCGGTCCTAAAAGACTTCCCCCTTATCCTTAAGCTGTGACCCCTGGTTCTGGACTTCCCCAACATCGGGAACAATCTTCCTGCATCTAGCCTCTCCAACCCCTTAAGAATTTTATATGTTTCTATAAGATCCCCCCTCAGTCTTCTAAATTCCAGCGAGTATAAGCCGAGTCTATCCAGTCTTTCTTCATATGAAAGTCCTGCCATCCCAGGGATCAATCTGGTGAACCTTCTCTGTACTCCCTCTATGGCAAAAATGTCTTTCCTCAGATTAGGAGACCAAAACTGTACACAACTGTACACCACACTGCACTTGTGCACATGACAGTACAATGAATTCGATTTTCTGTTTATACTTCAGATTTTGGGCATCTGCAGTGCTTTGTTTTCTGTCACTTTAGATCACCCCACACTTGAAAGAAGTTAGTTAATTGTGGGATGTTAACAGTTTAGTGTTCTACTGCTTCAATAACCTGCCTTGAAATTATTAAATTATTATTAACAGACAAGGCACATTATTCACTGCAGGACATACCTGAAGCAGTAACTAATTCTGGTGAGCAACCACTTTAGCATTACACAGAGATTTAACACCACATCTTTTAAAGAACGATTCCATTGCTTTCATTCCAAGCACTTCCTCGTCAGCATCAAAAATGATGTTGATTCCCCAGTGGAAATTAATATTGAATATACTTCCAACAGCCTTTAAGGCATCAAAATCTAGATCACAGCCATGTGTGAAGAGAAATGTATTCTCCATTGCCTCTATTAATGATCTTAATTCCGTGTCCTCTGAGTATTGCTCTTTCTGCCAGTAATCGCGGTTAAAGGGTTTTCGATTTACGGAGGAACTGCAATGGCAAAGCCCACGTGGGATGTGACCCTTCATCTTCTACAGTCATCATCACTATGAACACACATACACACACTTCAGGCACAATACACATGCACATGCACCCACCTGCACAAATGCACACACACACACACAACACACACGCACACGCGCGCACACACACACACACACACACACGCACACACGCACACACACACACACACACACAACACACACACACACACACACACACACACACACAACAGCATGCAGACATGGATCATGATTTTTTATTTTTTTTAATCAAAAATATTTATTCAAATATTAAAATAATATATACAATACAATAAAACCAAAACAGAACCCACCACCAGAATATTATACAAACAAATATACCAATTGAAACTATTATACAATTATATTACAATCCCCATCCAGGATACATCCAACCCCCCGCGGTGCCCAGCGGTCCCATAAACCCCCCAGGGTCCCCGTGGACAGCGCGTAGTCCCTCTCCAACACCACCCGGGCGCAGACGTAACCCCGGAAAAGGGGCGGGCAGCCGGCTCGGGCAGAGCCCTCCTCCGCCTGGCGCCGTGACTCGCGGATGGCCAGCTTGGCCAGGCCCAGGAGCAACCCAACCAGGATATCTTCGGCCCTGCCCTCTCCCCTACGCACAGGGTGTCCAAAGATGAGGATGGTGGGTGAGAAGTGCAGCCAGAAGGGCAAGGAGCAGCCCCTTTAGATATTGGAACAGGGGCTGCAACCTCAGACATGGATCATGACGGCAGGCATACGCATATAGATAAACAGCATACATATAAACAAACACAGACACACAGAAATATGACCGCAGACACGCATGCATGCACGCAGACACGCACACGCATGATTGATTATAAAGTCTGGCCAAAATGGCTTTGTACTTTGGTCCGTTATCAATTTGTTGAAGGTGCTGGAATCCACTTGCCTTTCATCTCAGGTCTATCAATGTCCAGTGCCTGCCTTTGGTCCTATGCTGCATCTCCACTGCTGTTGTGCACTGCTGCAGGGAGGAGGCGAGATGGAAGGGTGCAGAAATAATGTTTCATACACTAATATACCTGTAACAGTCCTTTACAAACTAACCTTGTGAAATGATTTTAAATGGAGCCTTAATAGACACCAATGGAGTAGCTACAGAACTGCAGGAATAAGATGTTACATGTACTTAGCTTCCAGCTTTTTAGATTTAGATTTAGATTTTAGATTTAGAGATACAGCGCGGAAACAGGCCCTTCGGCCCACCGGGTCCACGCCGCCCAGCGATCCCCGCACATTAACACTATCCTACACACACTAGGGACAATTTTTTCATTTGCCCAGTAAATTAACCTACAAACCTGCACGTCTTTGGAGTGTGGGAGGAAACCGAAGACCTCGGAGAAAATCCACGCAGGTCACGGGGATTACGTGCAAACTCCGTACAGACGGCGCCCTTAGTCAGGATCGAACCTGAGTCTCCGGCGTTGCATTCGCTGTAAGGCAGCAACTCTACCGCTGCGCCATCGTGCCGAGCTTTTCATACCATGTGCAAGAATTGACTCGATTGGTGAATAACCAGCTCGCATTGTAAACATTTAGCAGTTTTTTGCTCAGCAAAATACTGCAGATCAGTTCAGTCCAGTTTCAGTTTTAGTTTATTGTCACGTGTACCGAGGTACAGTGAAAGGCTTTTGTTACGTGCTAACCAGTCAGCAGAAAGACAATACATGATTACAATCGATCCATTTACAGTGTATCGATACATGATAAGGGAGTAACGTTTAGTGCAAGGTAAAGCCAGCAAAGATCGATCAAGGATAGTCCGAGGGTCACCAATGAGGTAGATAGTAGTTCAGTGGAAAGCTGAAACAGAAAATACTACAGACACACAGCAGGCCAAACAACATATGCAAGGGAGACATATATAATGTTTCACCTCGATAACCTAGAAAAGCAAGATTATCTGGTTGGCTTGTGAAATGGTAAATTAGCATTTGTAATTTCCACAGTTGATTACAAATTCTGAAACCCTACTGGGCAGAGTTGGAAGGGAGAGGAAAGAGCACAGAGGAATGCATGAGATTGCACTGTAAAGGAAGGACACACTAAATCCATTTTGAGGAGTAGAAGAGACATTCTGCACTGGTCATGTCTGAGAATATCAAAGGCTTGGATATACCGAATGAAGCAGGAATAGAATCATTCAATATTACCAAGGTAACGATAGGTAGCTTTATAGGTGGAATGTGTGTGGGGGAACAAACTCAGGGTAACACAACACAAGTAACATGACAGGGCGGCACGGTGGCGCAGCGGTAGAGTTGCTGCCTTACAGCGCTTGCAGCGCCAGACACCCGGGTTCCATCCCGACTACGGGTGCTGTCTGTACGGAGTTTGTACGTTCTCCCCGTGACCTGCCTGGGTTTTCTCTGAGACCTTCGGTTTCCTCCCACACTCCAAAGACGTGCAGGTTTGTAGGTTAAGTCAAGTCAAGTCAAGTTTATTTGTTACATACACATACAAGATGTGCAGTGAAATGAAAGTGGCAATGCCTGCGGATTGTGCAAAAAAAAAATTACAATGACAGCATAAAAATTAAAATTAATACAGAAAAAAAATTTCGGCCCTGGAGTTATAATAGTTAACAGTCCTGATGGCCTGTGGGAAGAAACTCCGTCTCATCCTCTCCGTTTGCACAGCGTGACAGCGGTGTAAATTGTCCGTGTGTGTAGGATAGTGTTAGTGTGTGGGGATCGCTGGTCGGTGCGGACTCGGTGGGCTGAATGGCCTGTTTCCACGCTGTATCTCTAAAACTAAAAAAACGAAGTTGATGAAAAAGTGTGGCCCTGTTCCACACAGCTGCCAGGGTGAGGGATTGTGTCAGGAGCCATCTCTGGCTGTTGCTGAAGGTAGTTGGCTCAAAGTTACAACTCTGCAAGGGGGAAATTCCTGCTTATCCAGTGGGACATCAGACAATCAGTGGGTCTGACAACTGGAAGTGGTGCTGAGAAGGAGGAGAGAGGTGATGGCAGCAAAGATGTGGAAACGCACACTGCATTTTCCAATAAATAGCAGCACACGGATGAGATTAGACCAGTTTAGGAACCTAGAACTAATCACAAAACCAGGAGAAGCAAAACCATAGCCCTTAATTACACGTGTGGGAAGGAACTGCAGATGCTGGTTTACACTGAAGATAGACACAAAATACTGGAGTAGAATAGAATCAGAATAGCCTTTATTGTTATCCAAAAAAACAAGTCTTTTGGACGAAATTCCATTACCCACAGTCCAACAATAAGAGCAATAAAAATAAGCAATAACACACACAATCACAAACCAACACAAAACAAAAAAAAAGAAACATCCATCACAGTGAGTCTCCTCCAGTCACCTCCTCACTGTGATGGAAAGCCAGAATGTCTTTTCTCTTCCCCTGCCGTCTTCTCCCGCGGTCAGGCTGTTGAAGTTGCCATGCCGGGGCGGTCGGGACTCCCGACATTGAAGCTCCCGCCGGGTGGAGAAAATCCCGCGGTCTGTTCCAGGCCGCGCCGGACGGTGAAAGTTCTGCAGTGGGCCGACCCAAGCCCCACGATCCGGGGCGAGCGAAGACGCTGCCGCTGCCGGAGCTCCCGATGTCGGCCCCCACCCAGGGCAGGGCCTGCGAGCTTCCAATATCCCCGCGGCCCGCGGCCGGAGCCTCCGGAGGCGAGTCGCAGCCGCTCTCGCAGCGCCACCACAGCCTTCGAAGGCAGCCAGCTCCGCAGATGGCAAGTCCGGTCCGCGGGCTCTGCGAACCAGAGCCCCAGGTGGTCCCAGGTGGAGGCCGCCAGCTCCAGGTGTTTGGCCGATGGTAGGCCGCAGCGTGAACGGAGACACGGCCCAGATAACAAAGGTTGCGTCTCCGTATGGAAGAGACAATTTTACAGTCCCCCCCCCCCCACACACATAGTACACAACCACAAAAAACACTACATCACATCTACACACTACAATCAAGACAAAAACAACAAAAACACAAAAGACAAACGGTCTGCAGGTGAGCTGCAGCTGCTGTGCAGCGCCGACACTTCCGTACCTCAACGGGACAGGCAGCATCTCTGGAGAGAAGGATTGGGTGACGTTTCAGGTCAAGACCCTTCTTCAGACTGAGCGTCAGGGGAGAGGGAGACGCAGAGAGAGGAAGGGCAAGGCACGAAAACGAGACATCAAAGGAGATGATGGTCAAGGGAAATGTAGAATAGATCATTGTTGGCTAGACGATGGCAAACGTACAGAGATAACATTTCATCAGGGGGACAGTCAGACTGGTTGGAGAACTAGGATGGGGGAGGGATAGAGAGAGAGGGAAAGCAAAGGTTACTTGAAGTTGAAGTCAATGTTCACACCGCTGGGGTGTAAGCTGCCATAGCGAAATATAAGGTGTCGTTCCTCCAATTTGCGCTGGGCCTCACTCTGACTGGAAGAGGCCCAGGACAGAAAGGTCAGTGTGGGAATGGGAGGGGGAGTGAAAGTGTTTGGCAACCGGGAGATCAGGTAGGTTTAGGCGGGCTGAGCGGAGGTGTTCAGTGAAAGGATCGCCAGACCTGCGCTCGGTCTCGCCGATCTATTGGAGTCACACTTGATTACACCCTGGCTACCCAGTCCAGGACTGACCAGTAACTGACCAAACATTACAGAGGAATTTGCCTCGGGTTCCACAGTAAAGGGAAAATGTCTTCAAGCTCAATGTGATGGGCAGTGGAGGGGTGTATGAGGGGAGGGCGGGCGGGCGATGAGGTTGGTTAACTATGTTCGGGTCAGATGTTAATAATACCCAGTCAGACTCTCTCCTGGGCTCCCCCTTCTACATGCTGGACAGGTTCTCAGTTGGCACGTCTGACAGTCCTTCATAACAGTTTAGACACTAAATGCTGGAGTAACTCATCGGGACAGGCAGCATGTCTGGAGAGAAGGAATGGGAGACGTTTTGGATCGAGACTCTTCTTCAGACTCTGAAGAAGGGTCTCGACCTGAAACGTCACCCATTCCTTCTATCCAGTGATGCTGCCTGACCCGCTGAGTTACTCCAGCATTTTGTGTCTACGGATTAAACCAGCATCTGCAGTTCCTTCCTACAACATAAGTTTAGACTACTTTTATTGTATTATCTCTCTCAGCTACCATTATCCACACAGCCACCCTCTACCTAGCAAGGTGGTTCCTTTGTCCTATCTTTCTCTGCATCTTAAAACCAACATTGTTCTTCTTCCTGGAATGGCGGGACTGTAATATGTTGAAAGACTGGAGCGACTATGCTTGTATACACTGGAATTTAGAAGGATGAGAGGAGATCTTATCAAAACGTATAATATTAAGGGGTTGGGCATGTTAGAGGCAGGAAACATGTTCCCAATGTTGGGGGAGTCCAGAACAAGGGGCCACAGTTTAAGAATAAGGGGTAGGCCATTTAGGACTGAGATGAGGAAAAACTTTTTCAGTCAGAGAGTTGTGAATCTGTGGAATTCTCTGCCTCAGAAGGCAGTGGAGGCCAATTCTCTGAATGCATTCAAGAGAGAGCTAGATAGAGCTCTTAAGGATAGCGGAGTCAGGGGGTATGGGGAGAAGGCAGGAACGGGGTACTGATTGAGAATGATCAGCCATGATCACATTGAATGGTGGTGCTGGCTCGAAGGGCCAAATGGCCTCCTCCTGCACCTATTGTCTATTGTCTTAATGTAATAAAAATGAACTTCAGATGCTGGTTTATTGCAAAGATAGACACAAAATGCTGGGGTCACTCAGCGGGACAGGCAGCATCTCTGGATAGGTGGCGTTTCAGGTCGGGACCCTTCTTCAGACTGATTGTGCGGGGGAACTGAAAGCAAAAGACCAGGACAAATCAGCGCCAGCAACAGGTGACCTCAGGCAGGGAGGTTCCCTGATCAGCTGATAGTTGCTTGGGGACGATGCGATCCCAAGAAGGATACACCGCCTCAAACTATGGAACCGGCTAACCGATTTACTTTCTTTTTCCCAATTTTGACATAGGGTCTTTGATCTGAAATGTTAACCCTGTTTCTAGAATTTAGATTTAGAGATACAGCGCAGAAACAGGCCCTTCGGCCCACCGAGTCCGCGCCGCCCAGCGATCCCCGTACATTAACACTATCCTACACGAGGGACAATTTTTACATTTACCCAGTCAATTAACCTACATACCTGTACGTCTTTGGAGTGTGGGAGGAAACCGAAGATCTCGGAGAAAACCCACGCAGGTCACGGGGAGAACGTACAAACTCCGTACAGACGGCGCCCGTAGTCAGGATCGAACCTGAGTCTCCGGCGCTGCATTCGCTGTAAGGCAGCAACTCTACCGCTGCGCCACCGTTTCCTTCTCTGCAGATGCTGCCTGACCTGCTGAATATTTCCAGCATTCTCCGTTTTGACACTCTGGAGCACAGACCACAACATTAGCAAAACCCACCACACCCGTGATGTTTTTAACGCTGGCCGTTAAACGTCAATGTAGATACCGCAAATAAAGATCTTGTGATTCTGCTGCTGATCTCAGCATATAATTACAGCGATCAGGGAATAGATGGCATTGGTGCTAATTATAGTGATTCCCATAAAAGACTGCTTTCTTTCCCATTTTGGAATGACAGACGGGAACAGAATGAAGAGTTATTTTTGAAGACTGTGCAAATAATGATGATTAGAAATTCTCCCATCAGTCACGCGCTGTGCCATATTACTGTAAGCAGCAGAGGCTGATGTTATGCACAGGACTTGTATTATAGAAGGATTCTCCAGAGGTAAGCAGCCTGTGGTGTCTGCAGCTCAGAAAGTAGCTTAATCACCTCTGAGTTATGTACTTTGGCTGATGCTAACACAACGTGCTGCACTGCTAGTGGCAGTAATTTTGGGTACATTTTGTTAAAACAAGGCCTCGGGTCTCAGTGGGCATGAAAGGTCACTTGATACGCCCTCAAACATTTTGCAAAAATGCTGTCGATCCTTACTGTGCAAAAACTGACTGCCTCCTTTAAAAGCCTGGCAACATTCGCTCACCAACTTCACCGATGCCCGAGTTCGTGATTTGCCGAGTCCACTGTTCGCCAGGCCTCATTCCAGCCTTGGTCCAAACATGGACCAAAGAGCTGGATTCCAGAGGCAGTGGGGGCAAGTAACTGGCCGAGATCTGAAGCATTAAAACCGAATGTGGCATCAAAAAGCCCTGGTAAAAATGAAGCTTCTGGATGTCAAAGGCTGGAGTAATGTTCCACATAATCGAAGATGGCTGTGGTTGTTGGTGGTCAATCATCTCAGCCTCAGGATCAGAATGCAAGAGTTCCACAAGTCGAAGAATCCTCACCTGCTTCACCACTGACCTTTGTACAATCATAACATTTAGGTAGAGGTTCAGGCTATCAAACTGTACAACTCCTCCCACTTCTGTGGTGGGACTGACTCTATTCCCCCCCCCCCCCACCCCCAACACCCCCCCACCCACCCCCAACAACCCCCACCCCCCAACAACCCCCACCCCCCAACAACCCCCACCCCCCCTCCCCAATCTTTGCACATCCCTCATCCTGGACTTTCCCCCACTCAATAATTAAATTTCATGTTTGTGCAATATTACATATGTGTTGTGCAATAACTGGTCACTTAAATTTAATTATCTATACACTAAAACTTCTGCAGTTGTACAGGCCCCTAGTGAGACCTCACCTGGAGTACTGTGTGCAGTTTTGGTCTCCAAATTTGAGGAAGGATATTCTTGCTATTGAGGGCGTGCAGCGTAGGTTTACTTGGTTAATTCCCGGAATGGCGGGACTGTCATATGTTGAAAGACTGGAGCGACTGGGCTTGTATACACTGGAATTTAGAAGGATGAGAGGAGATCTTATCGAAACGTATAAGATTATTAAGGGGTTGGACACGTTAGAGGCAGGAAACATGTTCCCAATGTTGGGGGAGTCCAGAACAAAGGGCCACAGTTTGAGAATAAGGGGTAGGCCAATTAGAACTGAGATGAGGAAAAACCTTTTCAGTCAGAGAGTTGTGAATCTGTGGAATTCTCTGCCTCAGGGGGCAGTGGAGGCCAATTCTCTGAATGCATTCAAGAGAGAGCTAGATACTCTTGAGGATAGCGGAGTCAG